>NW_024113965.1:0-12214 GCF_003073215.2 Triticum urartu
AATTCTATCCACGTTCCTAGCCAACTCATCAATCTTAAGCAATTTTTTCTTCAACCAAAGCATTGAAATTCTTTTGCGAACTCATAAATTCTTTAACATAGTCTCAAAATCAGAGGGCATCTTATTAAAATTTCCATAAGAGTTGTTGTAGGAATTACCATAATTATTAGAGGAATTACTAGGAAACGGCCTAGAATTAAAATTTCCTCTATACGCGTTGTTACCAAAATTGTTCCTACCAACAAAATTCACATCCATAGATTCATTATTATTCTCAATCAAAGTGGACAAAGGCATATCATTAGGATCAGAAGAAACACTCTTATTAGCAAACAATTTCATAAGTTCATCCATCTTTCCACTCAAAACATTAATCTCTTCAATCGCATGACTTTTTTACTAGTGGATCTTTCGGTGTGCCATTGAGAATAATTAACCATAATATTATCTAGGAGTTTAGTAGCTTCTCCTAAAGTGATTTCCATAAAAGTGCCTCCCGCGGCCGAATCTAAAAGATTTCTAGAAGCAAAATTCAATCCGGCATAAAAATTTTGTATAATCATCCATAAATTCAAACCATGTGTAGGGCAATTACGTATCATTAATTTCATCCTCTCCCAAGCTTGTGCAACATGCTCATGATCAAGTTGCTTAAAATTCATAATATTTTCTAAGAGAGATGATCTTAGCGGGAGGAAAATACTTAGAGATAAAAGCATCTTTGCACTTATTCCATGAATCAATACTATTTTTAGGCAAAGAAGAGAACCAAGTTTTAGCACGATCTCTAAGAGAAAACGGAAATAGCTTCAATTTAACAATATCATTATCCACATCTTTCTTCTTTTGCATATCACACAAATCAACAAAGTTGTTTAGATGGGTAGCGGCATCTTCACTAGGAAGGCCAGAAAATTGATCTTTCATGACAAGATTCAACAAAGCAGCATTAATTTCACAAGATTCAGCATCGGTAATAGGAGCAATCGGAGTGCTAATAAAATCATTGTTGTTGGTATTGGAAAAGTCACATAATTTAGTATTATCTTGAGCCATCGTGACAAACAATCAATCCAACACACAATCACACAAGAAGCAAGCGAAAAGAGGCAAACAGAAAAGGGGCGAATAAAACGGCAAAGGTGAAGTGGGGGAGAGGAAAACGAGAGGCAAATGGCAAATAATGTAATGCGAGGGAGAAGAGTTTATGATGGGTACTTGGTATGTCTTGACTTGAGCGTAGATCTCCCGGCAACGGCGCCAGAAATCCTTCTTGCTACCTCTTGAGCATGCGTTGGTTTTCCCTTGAAGAGGAAAGGGTGATGCAGCAAAGTAGCGTAAGTATTTCCCTCAGTTTTTGAGAACCAAGGTATCAATCCAGTAGGAGATAACACGCAAGTCACCTAGTACCTGCACAAACAATCAAGAACCTCGCAACCAATGCGATAAAGGGGTTGTCAATCCCTTCACGGTCACTTGCGAAAGTGAGATCTGATAAAGATAGTAAGATAAATATTTTTGGTATTTTTGTTGTATAGATTGGAAAGTAAAGATTGCAAAATAGTAAACGAGATGCGATGTAAATAAAAGAGATGCAATATAATAAGAAAGAGACAGGGGCCATAGGTTTCACTAGTGGCTTCTCTCATGATAGCATGTATTATGGTGGGTGAACAAATTACTGCGAGCAATTGATAGAAGAGCGCATAGTTATGAGAATATCTAGGCAATGATTATGAATATAGGCATCATCCGTGTTAAGTAGACCGAAACGATTCTGCCATCTACTACTATTACTCCACACATCGACCGCTATCCAGCATGCATCTAGAGTATTAAGTTCATAAGAACAGAGTAATGCTTTAAGCAAGATGACATGATGTAGAGGGATAAACTCAAGCAATATGATATAAACCCCATCTTTTTATCCTCGATGGCAACAATACAATACGTGCCTTGCTGCCCCTACTGTCACTGGGAAAGGACACCGCAAGATTGAACCCAAAGCTAAGCACTTCTCCCATTGCAAGAAAGATCAATCTAGTAGGCCAAACTAAACCGATAATTCGAAGAGACTTGCAAAGATATCAAATCATGCATATAAGAATTCAGAGAAGAACCAAATATTATTCATAGATAAACTTGATCATAAATCCACAATTCATCGGATCTCGGCAAACACACCGCAAAAAGTATTACATCGAATAGATCTCCAAGAACATCGAGGAGAACTTTGTATTGAGAACCAAAGAGAGAGAAGAAGCCATCTAGCTAATAACTATGGACCCGAAGGTCTGTGGTAAACTACTCACACATCATCGGAGAGGCTATGGTGTTGATGTAGAAGCCCTCTGTGATCGAATCCCCCTCCGGCAGATCGCCGGAAAAGGCCCCAGATGGGATCTCACGGTACAGAAGGTTGCGGTGGTGGAAAAGTGGTTTCGTGGCTCCCCTGATGTTTTTAGGGTATAAGAGTATATATAGCGAAAGAAGTATGTCGGTGGAGCTCCGTGGGGCCCACGAGGGTGGGGGCGCGCCCTCCTATCTCGTGGACAGCCTCGTGGACTTCCAGACTTCCACTCCAAGTCTCCTGGTTTGCGTTTGTTCCAAGAAAGATCCTCGCAAAGGTTTCATTCCGTTTGATTCCTTTTTCTGCGAAACACTTGAAATAGGCAAAAAAAAGAAATTGGCACTGGGCCTCCGGTTAATAGGTTAGTCCCAAAAATAATATAAAAGAGCATATTAAAGCCCATTAAACATCCAAACAGATAATATAATAGCATGGAACAATCAAAAATTATAGATACGTTGGAGACGTATCACTCCGTTTGCAATCCATTAAGGTGCTCCTCCAATCTTCTCACTTCCTCAACGTATGCCTCCATCAATGGACTTTGGTAATCCTTGTTGATTTGTCTCACCACAATCTGTAAATCTCCTCGAGTGATTAGCTTCTTGATTCCCAATTCGGCAGCAATCCTGAGCCTGGCAAGGAGCCCTTCATACTCTATTGTATTGTTGGTCGCCTTTTCCCAGGCAAAGTGCATCTGGACGACGTACTTCAAGTGCTCCCCAGAGGGGGCAGTAGGGAAAAGTCGCCATCGAAATGCATGATCCATTCCTGGGGCGCTTCCTTGCCGGGTATAACCGTTTCCAGCATTTCCTCATCAGGGGTTGGCATGCATTCTGCACTAAACTCTGCCAAGCACTTCTCTGAATTGTTGATGTGCTCTCAAACTTCAGGCCAAAGCTGGACAACTCCAAAGCCCACTCCATTATTATGCCGGTAGCCTCAGGGTTTCAGAGTATCCTCTGTAACGGGAAGCGAGTGACAACCGTAATCTCATGGGCTTGGAAGTAGTGGCGCAGTTTTCTTGAGGCCATGATGACACCAAAGATCAACTTTTGCACGCTAGAGTACCTCGGTCTAGCTCCCTATAGCAGGGAACTGATGAAGTACACTGGGCGCTACACCACTCTCTTCTTTGTCATGTCCTTGGAGCCGCCCTCGCTGTCGCGCCCATTTCTGCGTTGATCCATGCCTGGCTCTGCCGGTCCTTGCTCACTTTTAGCTTCTTCCACTTCCCGCTGTGCCACCAAGGCCGCACTCACCACTTTATTGGTTGCTGCCAAGTATAGTAGCAACGGCTCTGGTGGTTTGGGGGCAACCAAAGTGGGCACAGAGGATAAGTAGGCCTTCACCTCTTGCAAAGTTGCATCTGCTTCTGGGGTCCACTTCATGGGTCATGCCTTCTTCAGGATTTTGAAGAATGGCAGGGCATGCTCGGCAGACTTGGAGATGAACCTGCTTAGTGTAGCAATGCACCCTGTCAAACGCCTCACGTCCTTGACTGTCCTGGGTGCTTGAATCTGCTCGATAGCTTTGATCTTGTCCGGGTTGGCCTCAATCCCCCGATGGGACACAAAGAACCCAAGCAGCTTGCCGAAGGGAACACCCAATACACATTTCTCTGGGTTGAGCTTCAAGTTGATCTTGCGCAGATTAGCAAATGTCTCCTCCAAATCCTGGATGAGGGTAGCTCTGTCCGTGGTCTTGACCACGATATCGTCCATATAAGCCTCAATGTTCTTGTGCAGTTGTGGCTGGAAACCAATTTGGACTGCCCTTGAAAAATTAGACCCGACACTCTTTAATCCAAATGGCATGCGAATAAAACAGTACGTACCACACGGGGTGATGAACGAGGTCTTCTCTTCGTCTTCCTTGGACATGAAGATCTGATGGTATCCAGAATATGCATCCAAAAAGGAGAGAAAATCATAGCCTGAAGTGGAATCCACAATCTGATCAATGCGCGGCAAGGGAAATGGACCCTTCGGGCTAGCCTTATTGAGATATGTGAAATCTATGCAAAGCCTCTATTTCCCGTTAGCCTTCCGGACAACCACTGGATTTGCCAACCATGTTGGGTGCAACACTCCTCTGACCAAACCAGCTGCCTCAAGCTTCTTGATTTCCTCCGCAATGAACTACTGTCTCTCCGAGGCCTGCTACCAAACTCTCTGCTTGACGGGTCGGGCGTGTGGGCAGGCAGCAAGGTGGCGCTCGATAACCTCCCTGGGAACACTGGGGCTATCAGATGGTTGACAGGCAAACACATCAACATTCGCCCGCGGGAAGGCAACAAGCGCGCTTTCCTATTTGTCATCGAGGGTGGCGCTGATAGTGAAGGTACCATCAATGCCAGCTAGCCCTGTCGGGACCTTCACTTGGGGTGCAGCAACCTTGGATCTCTTGTTGTTGGAACTCTCCCACAAGTCATCAACGGGCACAGCGCACTCCAAAGAGGTACGCTTCCCGGATTCCTTTTCAGCATCCCTACTACCCTTCTTCTTTCCTTTGTTCTCCTTGGCGGGGACAGCTGCTGCCGCTACCTCTGCCGCGACTGCGTCCCAGCACATCTTATCCACGCAAATGATTGCATCTTTCTCATCTGACGGGATGGAACTGCCTCCTACCAGCTCGGGCATCTTCAAGGTGTTGTAGGCATAGTGGGATGCCGCCATGAACTTAGCCAAGGTTGGGCATCCAAGGATCCCATTGTACAGTAGGGGGAGGTCAACCACATCGAACACAATTTTCTCAGTCTGATAGTTCAACTCCCCTCCAAACGTCACCGGCAATGTGATCTTTCCCTTAGGACGACTCCTGCCGGGATTAACTCCTTGAAACGTGCCCGTGACCTTTAGCTCTTCCTTTGCTATCTGAAGTTTGCTGATGACCTTTGGGGAAATCAGATTCAACCTGGCCCCGTCGTCAACCAACATCTTCATGACCTTGAGGTTGCGAATTGTTGGAGAGACCAACAATGGCAAACATCCTACCACAGTGGTACGGTCAAGATGGTCCTCTTCGCCAAAGATGATGGGCGTGCATGACCATTTGAGTGGTTTCCAAGCCTCTGGCATTGGTTCCACGGCATTGACCTCACGCACCCACCGTTTGAGCTGCGGGTGAGAGGAGTGCACAGATGCACCCCGTCAATGCACAGGGCGTCAGTGGCCTTCTGGAACTCCTGCTCACTAGTTTCCTCTTCATCCCCTCTATCACTCTCATCATTGCAAGCTTCCTACTCTCGACCCCTGACGGGTTTTCCTTGGTTCCGAAAGGGTTTGCCGGGGCGATTTGCTTCACCCCTCGGCCCTTACCTCCAGCAACATTCTGACCTTTTTTCCTTATCACGCTTCTCATATTCTGCTCTCTGCCTCTTGGCGAGCTGCTCAACCTAATAACACTCTTGAAGGTCATGGCCCTTGGTCCGATGAATCCTGTAGTACGGATTGTCGCCTTCCCCAGCCTCCTCGGCAGCCGCAGCTTCCCGGCAATTAGCGCACACGGCAGCCTCCTTGCCGGGGGCTTCGGCCTGAGCCTTCTTGCCGGTACTAGGCGAGCCCGATCCTTCAACAGTCATCACTGCCTTATCCTTGCGCCTCTTGTTGCGCTTCTTGCTCTTCTTCTGACTAGTGGATTCGTCATCGTCCTCTAAGTAGACATTGATGCAATCCTCTTCTCTTGGGAGTTTCCTTCCCTCTTCCATCCGAGCATGCTTGTCCACCAAAGTGTAAAGATCTTTCACAGTCTTGGGTAACCGTACGTTCATCTTGGAACGAATCCTGCGGTTGCGCACATTGGGATGTTCCAGTGGACTCTGTTGAATCTCTGCAAGTACTTCCAGAGAGTCTCCCCTTCTTTTTGGCTGGAGAAGCTGCAAATCGCTGGGCCGCCTTGGTTCTTGATGACCGCTAGTGAAGGCGCCAATGAACTCATGGCACAGGTCAGCCCATGACGAGATGGAGTTCTCCGGCAGGTGCATCAGCCAAGACCTCACATTGAAATTGAGTGCCAAAGGGAAGTAGTTGGCAAAAACCTTCTCATCCCTTCCCCCGGCAGCCTGTACAGCGATGGTGTAGATGCTCAGAAACTCTGCCGAGTTTAGCCTTCCATCATACTTTTCGGGTATATCTGGCCTGAACGTGCGGACGGACGGCCAACGAACTTGCCCCAGCTCAAGAGTAAAGGCGGGGCACCGAACCTCGAAAGGTAGGCACCCTCCAACATCGAGTGCGGGCTCGTCAACGTCGGGTCCGTCGCACCCATTGGCCCGACGGGGGTCGTTGCGGCGCTGCTCGATGATGGCGCGCGAGTCTCCCCTCCGCCTGTCCTCCGGGGCTCGCTGTTGGCCTGGGCATGCTCGAGGGTCAGAAGAGGCCATCAAGATGTCGTCAGGTTCTTGATTCTGCCGCGCCCACGCTGGTTGCCATGGCGGTGGCTGCACCATGGGGGTGGCCCCCTCCATACGACCAGCAGCATGAGCCGTCGTCATCGCTTGGGGAGTGATACGTCTCCAACGTATCTATAATTTTTTGATTGTTCCATGCTATTATATTATCTGTTATGGATGTTTAATGGGCTTTAATATACTCTTTTATATTATTTTTGGGACTAACCTATTAACCGAAGGCCCAGTGCAAATTGCTATTTTTTTTTGCCTATTTCAGTGTTTCGCATAAAAGAAATATCAAACGGAATCCAAACGGAACGAAACCTTCGCGAGGATCTTTCTTGGAACAAACGCAATCCAGGAGACTTGGAGTGGAAGTCAGAGACGCAACGAGGCGGACACGAGGTAGGAGGGCGTGCCCAGGGGTAGGCGCCCCCCCCCCCCCCCCGCGGGCCCCTCGTAGCTCCACCGACCTACTTCTTTCGCCTATATATACTCTTATACCCTGAAAACATCCAGGGGAGCCACAAAACCACTTTTCCACCGCCGCAACCTTCTGTACCCGTGAGATCCCATCTTGGGGACCTTTTCCGGCGATCTGCCGGAGGGGGATTCGATCACGGAGGGCTTCTACATCAACACCATAGCCTCTCCGATGATGTGTGAGTAGTTTACCACAGACCTTCGGGTCCATAGTTATTAGCTAGATGGCTTCTTCTCTCTCTTTGGTTCTCAATACAAAGTTCTCCTCGATGTTCTTGGAGATCTATTCGATGTAATACTTTTTGCGGTGTGTTTGCCGAGATCCGATGAATTGTGGGTTTATGATCAAGATTATCTATGAACAATATTTGATTCTTCTCTGAATTCTTATATGCATGATTTGATATCTTTGCAAGTCTCTTCGAATTATCGGTTTAGTTTGGCCTACTAGATTGATCTTTCTTGCAATGGGAGAAGTGCTTAGCTTTGGGTTCAATCTTGCGGTGCTTGATCCCAGTGACAGAAAGGGAACCGACACGTATTGTATTGTTGCCATCGAGGATAAAAAGATGGGGTTTATATCATATTGCTTGAGTTTATCCCTCTACATCATGTCATCTTGCCTAATGCGTTACTCTGTTCTTATGAACTTAATACTCTAGATGCATGCTGGATAGCGGTCGATGTGTGGAGTAATAGTAGTAGATGCAGAATCGTTTCGGTCTACTTGACACGGACGTGATGCCTATGTTCATGATCATGCCTAGATATTCTCATAACTATGCGCTTTTCTATCAATTGCTCGGCAGTAATTTGTTCACCCACCGTAATATATGCTATCTTGAGAGAAGCCACTAGTGAAACCTATGGCCCCCGGGTCTACTTTACATCATATAAGTTTCCGATCTATAATTCTAGTTTACTATTTATTTTGCAATCTTTACTTTTCAATCTATACAACAAAAATACCAAAAATATTTATCTTATTATCTTTATCAGATCTCACTTTTGCAAGTGGCCGTGAAGGGATTGACAACCCCTTTATCGCGTTGGTTGCAAGGTTCTTGATTGTTTGTGCAGGTACTAGGCGATTTGCGTGTAGTCTCCTACTGGATTGATACCTTGGTTCTCAAAAACTGAGGGAAATACTTACGCTACTTTGCTGCATCACCCTTTCCTCTTCAAGGGAAAACCAACGCATGCTCAAGAGGTAGCAAGAAGGATTTCTGGCGCCGTTGCCGGGGAGATCTACATGCTCAAGTCAAGACATACCAAGTACCCATCACAAACTCTTCTCCCTCGCATTACATTATTTGCCATTTGCCTCTCGTTTTCCTCTCCCCCACTTCACCTTTGCCGTTTTATTCGCCCTCTTCCGTTCGTCCTTCTGTTTGCTCGTGTTACCATGTGCCTTCTATTAGCTTGCATCTTCGCTTGCTAAAATATCTATTGATATGGATCCTCATCCTCTTGCTAATCTTTTTAAAAGATCCAATTATGATGAACCAATTGCTAGTGAGTTGAGTGCACTAGATTATCTTTATGGAGTTTTGCTTGAAATTCGTGAATCTGAAAATTGTGATGAAGTGCTTTATAAAGTGATTCACGATAGATCTTTGAATAAAAAGCATGATTGCAATGATGTTATTATAAATTCTATGAATGTCAATTGTGCTAATAATATGCAAAACCCTAAGCTTGGGGATGCTAGTTTTGCTATGTCCACTACTTGTTGCAATGATCATGATTGGGGTGATTCTTCTTTTGATCTTGAAAATTTATTTAAGCCCCATGATGAATATGAGATTGATAATAGTGTTTGCAATATTATTGAAAGTGGGTTTGGAAGAGTGTCAACTTTAGATCCCACATATTTGGAGAATTCAATCTTATGAAATTTTTGATAAAAGTGGGTTTGGAGAGGTCATGACTTTAGTTAATGTTAATCCCACTATTTTGGAAGAGTGTCAACTTTGCATGCATGTGGATCGTGTTGAAAATATTTTATGTGATAGCTATTTTGTTGAATTTTCTTATGATCCCACATGTAATTATTATGAGAGAGGAAAATATGATTGTAGAAATTTTCATGTTACTAAATTACCTCTCGTTATGTTGAGATTGCTATTGTTTCTTTCCGCTTCCTTGCATATGCTAGTTTTTGCTTGCTATGATAATTTGTTTGCCTATAAGATGCCTATGCATAGGAAGTATGTTAGACTTAGATGTGTTTGTCACGTGTTTCATGATGCTCTCTTTGTGCTTCAATTCTTGTCTTTCATGTGAGCATCATTGAAATTATCAATGCCTAGCTAGGGGCGTTAAACGATAGCGCTTGTTGGGAGGCAACCCAATTTTATTTTTGTTCCTTGCTTTTTGTTCCTGTTTAGTAATAAATAAATCATCTATCCTCTGTTATGAGTGTGTTTTTATGTTTTAATTAGTGTTTGTGCCAAGTAAAGCCTTTAGGATCTTCTTGGGTGATTGTTATTTGATCTTGCTGTAAAAAACAGAAAGTATGCGCTCACGAGAATAATTTTCATTTTTTACCAGAGAGCGATAAAATACCAATTCCAACTGCAGTAGATCAATATACAAATTATTTAGGACTTCCTAATTTTCAGAATTTTTGGAGTTACAGAAGTATTCGAAACTTACAGATTGCTACAGACTGTTCTGTTTTTGACAGATTCTGTTTTTCGTGTGTTGTTTGCTTATTTTGATGAATCTATGGCTAGTATCGGGGGGTATGAACCATAGAGAAGTTGGAATACAGTAGGTTTAACACCAATATAAATAAATAATGAGTTCATTACAGTACATTAAAGTGGTGGTTTGTTTTCTTATACTAACGGAGCTCATGAGATTTTCTGTTGAGTTTTGTGTTGTGAAGTTTTCAAGTTTTTGGGTAAAGATTTGATGGATTTTGGAACAAGGAGTGGACAAGAGCCTAAGCTTGGGGATGCCCAAGGCACCCCAAGGTAAAATTCAAGGACAACCAAAAGCCTAAGCTTGGGGATGCCCCGGAAGGCATCCCCTCTTTCGTCTTCGTCTATCGGTAACTTTACTTGAGGCTATATTTTTATTCACCACATGATATGTGTTTTGCTTGGAGCGTCTTGTATGATTTGAGTCTTTGATTTTTAGTTTACCACAATCATCCTTGCTGTACACACCTTTTGGAGAGACACACATGAATCGGAATTTATTAGAATACTCTATGTGCTTCACTTATATCTTTTGAGCTAGATAATTTTGCTCTAGTGCTTCACTTATATTTTTAGAGCACGGTGGTGGTTTTATTTTATAGAAATTATTGATCTCTCATGCTTCACTTATATTATTTTGAGAGTCTTTTAGAACAGCATGGTAATTTGCTTTGGCTATAAAATTAGTCCTAATATGATAGGCATCCAAGATGGGTATAATAAAAACTTTCATATAGAGTGCATTAAATACTATGAGAAGTTTGATACTTGATAGTTGTTTTGAGATATAAAGATGGTAATATTAGAGTCATGCTAGTTGAGTAATTGTGGAATTGAGAAATACTTGTGTTGAAGTTTGCAAGTCCCGTAGCATGCACGTATGGTAAACGTTGTGTGACAAATTTGAAGCATGAGGTGTTCTTTGATTGCTTTCCTTATGAGTGGCGGTCGGGGACGAGCGATGGTCTTTTCCTACCAATCTATCCCCCTAGGAGCATGCGCGTAGTGCTTGGTTTTGATGACTTGTAGATTTTTGCAATAAGTATGTGAGTTCTTTATGACTAATGTTGAGTCCATGGATTATACGCACTCTCACCCTTCCATCATTGCTAGCCTCTTCGGTACCGTGCATTGCCCTTTCTCACTCGAGAGTTGGTGCAAACTTCGTCGGTGCATCCAAACCCCGTGATATGATACGCTCTATCACACATAAGCCTCCTTATATCTTCCTCAAAACAGCCACCATACCTACCTATTATGGCATTTCCATAGCCATTCCGAGATATATTGCCATGCAACTTTCCACCGTTCCGTTTATTATGACACGCTCCATCATTGTCATATTGCTTTGCATGATCATGAAGTTGACATCGTATTTGTGGCAAAGCCACCTTCATAATTCTTTCATACATGTCACTCTTGATTCATTGCACATCCCGGTACACCGCCGGAGGCATTCACATAGAGTCATATTTTGTTCTAAGTATCGAGTTGTAATTCTTGAGTTGTAAGTAAATAAAAGTGTGATGATTTTCATTATTAGAGCATTGTCCCATGTGAGGAAAGGATGATGGAGACTATGATTCCCCACAAGTCGGGATGAGATTCCGGACGAAAAAAAAGAGGCCATAAAAAAGAGAAAAAAGGCCCAAATAAAAAAATGAGAGAAAAAGAGAGAAGGGGCAATGTTACTATCCTTTTTCCACACTTGTGCTTCAAAGTAGCACCATGATCTTCATGATAGAGAGTCTCTTATTTTGTCACTTTCATATACTAGTGGGAATTTTTCATTATAGAACTTGGCTTGTATATTCCAATGATGGGCTTCCTCAAAATGCCCTAGGTCTTCGTGAGCAAGCAAGTTGGATGCACACCCACTTAGTTTCTTTTGATGAGCTTTCATATATTTATAGCTCTAGTGCATCCTTGCATGGCAATCCCTACTCCTTGCATTGACATCAATTGATGGGCATCTCCATAGCCCGTTGATTAGCCGCGTCAATGTGAGACTTTCTCTTTTTTTGTCTTCTCACACAACCTCCATCATCATATTCTATTCCACCCATAGTGCTATGTCCATGGCTCGCGCTCATATATTGCGTGAAAGTTGAAAGAGTTTGAAAAGGCTAAGTATGAAACAATTGCTTGGCTTGTCATCGGGGTTGTGCAGATGGGAGCATTTTGTGTGACGGGGGGGGGGCGGGTGGGGGGTGGGGTGGGGATCGAGATGAGGTCACGGGGGGTCGGAGGATAAGGCCGGGGGGGGTGACGAGGGTGGAG
>NW_024113966.1:0-9775 GCF_003073215.2 Triticum urartu
AAAGTCCTATCATTTTTCTTCTTCTTCTTTTTAGAAGGACTAGGTGCATTTGTGTTAAGTCTTTGAGAATCTTGTTCAATTCTTTTAGGGTGTCTCTCAAGATAAAGTGGTTCCCGAGTCATTTTACCTCCTCTAGTTGCTACTCTAACAGCAAAGTCATTTATATTATTGTTCATTTCATCAAGCAATTCTTTCTAAGATTTAGCAACTTGTTCTAGTTGAGTTTGAACCATAGAGGCATGTTTTCCTACACCTCTAACATCATTGGTAATTCTAAATAACAAGTCACTCAAGCGAGCAATCATATCAGAGTTGTATTTCAATTGTTTCATAACATTTGCATTGAAGTGGTCTTGTTTTCTAATGTAATTATCAAACTTGTAAAGGCATTGACTAGGATGCATATTATAAGGATTGTCATTGTCATTGAATTTCATGAAATAATTTACCTCTACCACCTTAGGTGGTGGTGGTGCGTCAAGCCCGCGTATTTTTTCAATAGGAGGTAAATTTTTGACATCCTCGGCTTTAATACCTTTTTCCTTCATAGATTTCTTTGCCTCTTGCATATCTTCAGGACTGAGATATAAGATACCCCTCTTCTTCAGAGTAGATTTAGGCAGTGGTTCAGGAAGGGTCCAATCATCATAATTTTTCAATATGTTATTCAATAATTCCTCAGCTTGTTCAACAGTTCGTTCCCTGGAAACACAACCAGCACAACTATCTAGGAAATCCCTAGAAGCATCGGTTTGTCCATTATAGAAGGTATCAAGTATTTCATTTTTCTTAAGAGGATGACCAGGAAAATCATTAAGAAATTGAAGAAGCCTCCCCCAAGCTTGTGGGAGACTCTCTTCTTTAATTTGCACAAAGTTAAATATCTCCTGTAAGGCAGCTTGTTTCTTATGAGCAGGAAAATATTTTTTAGAGAAATAGTAAATCATATCCCGGGGGCTACACACACAACCATGAGCAAGAGTATTATACCAAGACTTAGCATCACCCTTTAATGAGAACAGGAATAACTTGAGAATATAATGGTAGCAAATTTTCTTGTCATGAGCAAATAGGGTGGCTATATCATTCAACTTAGTAAGGTGTGCCACAACAGTTTCAGTTTCATAACCGTAGAAAGGATCAGATTCAACCAAAGTAATTAACTCTGGGTCGACAGAGAATTCATAATCCTTATCATCAACAAAGATAGGTGAAGTAGCAAACTTAGGATCACATTTCATTCTAGCATTCAAAGATTTTTCTTTGAGTTTGCGTAATAATTTCTTGAGATCATCACTATCATTGCAAGCAAGAAAGTCTCAGTTGTCTCCTCATCCATAACATAACCTTCTGTATCTTAGGCAATTCATATCTAGAAGGACTAGGTCTAATATGTGTTTCAAGATTTTCAGTTTCAAGTATTTCATTAGTTTCAATAATTTCATTCTCTTTAGCTCTAGCAATTTGTTCATCAAGAAAATCACCTAGTGGCACATCATCATCAAGCAAGGTACTAGCATAATCAGAAGCATTATCCATAGAAGTAGCATCATCAATAACTTGCGACATATCAGAATTAATAGTATGTGGTGGTGTTGCAAGTTTACTCAAAATAGAAGGCAATTAACTTGTAACACCCTCGATGCGACTATAGCTCCCACGTGTCGAGGCACGACTTAGAGACATAATCGCATTGAAGGCATATGTCGCAAGTTAGGCAATCTTCACAACATCCCAAGTAATATAAATAATAAAGGGGAGATAACATAGTTGGCTTACACTCGCCACGTCAATCAAGTACATAAATAACATTACATTATCCAAACACTCATGGCCCGACTACGGCGCCAAAATAAAAGACAACCCAACATGCGACACGGTCCCGATCACCCCAACTGGGCACCACTACTGATCATCAGGAAAGGAAACATAGTATCATTGAGAGTCCTCGTCGAACTCCCACTTGAGCTCAAGCGCGTCACCTGGAGCGGAATCATCAGGCCCTGCATCTAGTGTAATAGTAATCTGTGAGCCACAGGGACTCAGCAATCTCGCACCCTCGCGATCAAGACTATTTAAGCTTATAGGTAAGGCAAGGTAAAATATGAGTGGAGCTGCAACTAGCGACTAGCAAGTACACTCAGTTGATTCATTTTAATTAAATTAAGGTTCAAGTCATCTACAAACGGATATTAACAAATTCCCATCTGCCCATAACTGCGGGCACGACTTTCGAAAGTTCAAATCCCTGCAGGGAGTCCCAACTTAGCCCATGACAGCTCTCACGGTCAACGAAGGAATAGACCTCCTCCCGAGATGTTCCGATCAGACTCGGTACCTCGGTTCTTCAAGACACTTCGACAGGTTAAAACAAGTCCAGCAACACCGCCCGAATGTGCCGACAAATCCCGATAGGAGCTGCACATATCTCGTTCTCAGGGCACACTCATATGAGACATCCTACGAGTAAAACCAACCCTCAAGTTGCCCCGAGGTGGCCCCGAAGTCTACTCGGTCGGACCAACACTTAAAGGAGCACTCACTACAGAGCAAGTCATGAAAAACTAAGTATACATCCATCAAGAATACACAAAATGCAAGCTAGACATGGCAAGAACAATAGTATAGCATGCATGGATCAACTACAACATCATCGGCAAAATTGCTAAGTAGACAATCTGCCCGGAATCACGAAGTTGCAAAAGTAGAGCTCGATTGACTCAAGCTAGGGTGCTCCAAAATTGCAAAAAAGGCATGGATGGATAGAGCACTACAAGATTAACAAAACATCCTTACTGATCATCCTCAAAAGAGGCACGGATCACTAGGAAACAACATGAACATATGGCCATATGAGATAAACAGGTCAAGGACTTGGTGGAAATGCTAAGTCCCTGAAAACAGAAATACCAAGTGCCTCACTTTGCAAGCTTGTGCTAGTCACCACACACATCACAAAAATACATGGGTTGCACCTCTGGAAAGATGGCAAAACCCTTAACAAAACATATGTAGAGCACCAGGGCATATCATGCACATATTAATCATGGCAAAAATGACAAATCTCTAAATGGAGCAGCAGATCTGACAATTATCTCAAGTAGCCCTCTTATAACAGTATTTAGGGCATCAAGATGAACTCAAATGAAAATGATGCAATGAGATGAAATGATGTACTCTCTGAGACGAACATTTTGATATGCTATATGCCCAAAACGGAGCTATGGATGCAAAGTTACGATGCTATGAACATGAGCAAATAATCCTGGGACTTAGAGAAAAAGGTCAACCCCTAGGGTTTTGAATCCGGATCTGAGATCTGCATGGTGTACGAGGTTCGCCGGGAACTTGACGCTCGCCGGAGATGAAGTCGGCCGGAGCGGATTGCGAGGCGGTGGAGGGCGGCGCCGGTGAGTGCGGACGACGCGGAGACGATGGCGCGGGCGGCGCGCGGAGCCGCGCCGGCGAGGTGAGGCGGGGCGGTGAGGTGGCCCGGCGACGAGGGGCTCGGCTACCAGAGTGGTGGTGCGGCGGCTCGCACTCGCCGGAGCTGAGCAAGGCGGCGGCGGAAGCGGGCGCGGGCGGTGGTCGATGGGCGCGGGGGGGGCCGGGACGGGCCTTCGCGGGCCCTGGCGGCGGCGGCGAAGTGGGCGCCCGGCACGTGGAGGCGAGCTCGGTATGGTCGGCGGCGAGGAGCGGACAACGTCCGGCCGTCCGGATTTTGTTCGGCGGCTGGAGGAGGAGGGGGACTAGGGTTTCCGAGATTTCGAATGGGGAGGATATATATAGGCATAGAGGGAGCTAGGAGAGTCCAAATGAGGTGCGGTTTTCGGCCACGCGATCGTGATCGAACGATCTAGATGATGGAGAGTTTAGGTGGGTTTTGGGCCAAATGGAGGGGTG
The DNA here is from genome assembly GCF_003073215.2 of Triticum urartu. Classification (NCBI taxonomy): domain Eukaryota; kingdom Viridiplantae; phylum Streptophyta; class Magnoliopsida; order Poales; family Poaceae; genus Triticum; species Triticum urartu. The sequence continues at coordinate 3,904 of NW_024113966.1, forward strand.
TTGGGCTGCAACACACACGAGGCCTTTTCGGTCCCTCGGTTAACCGTTGGAGTATCAAACGAAGTCCAAATGGTACGAAACTTGACAGGCGGTCTACCGGTAGTAAACCAAGGCCGCTTGGCAAGTCTCGGTCCAATCCGGAAATGTTTAATCCCCACACACGAAAGAAAGGTAGAAATGACCACCGGAGGAGAACGAAGCGCCGGAATGCAAAACGGACAACGGGGGAAATGCTCGAATGCATGAGAAACACGTATGCAAATGCAATGCACATGATGACATGATATGAGATGCATGACAACGACAACAACACACGGAGACAAAGACCCGAACCCGAGAAAATAAAATAACTTAACGCCGGAAACGGCAAGAGTTGGAGTACAAATTGGGAAGTTACATCCGGGGTGTTACAACACTCCACCACTACGAAAGGATCTCGTCCCGAGATCTAGGACTGAAAGAACGCCGGGTACTCAGAACGGAGGTGATCCTCGCGTTCCCAGGTAGCTTCACGGTCGGAATGGTGTGACCACTTGACTTTGAGAAATTTGATTGACTTGTTGCGAGTCTTGCGTTCAGTCTCTTCAAGAATAGCAACTGGGTGCTCACAATAATAGAGATCTTCTTGGAGCTCAATGTCCTCGAAGTTTACTGTGCGGTCAGGAGTCTTGTAGCACTTTCGAAGCTGAGAGACATGGAACACATCATGAACATTTGCAAAGTTTGAAGGAAGTTCGAGTTGATAGGCGAGGTCGCCTCTCTTGCTGACAATCTTGAAAGGTCCCACGTATCTAGGGGCAAGCTTCCCTTTGATACCGAAGCGACGAGTACCTTTCATAGGAGAGACGCGGAGGTAAACATGATCTCCAATCTCGAAAGCCAAATCACGGTGCTTACTATCATAGTAGCTCTTCTGGCGGGATTGGGCTGCTTTGAGGTTATCACGAATGACTTTGCACATTTCTTCTGCTTCTGTGATTAAGTCATTTACCCAAAGCTGACGTTCACCGGTTTCAGACCAGTTGAGAGGGGTACGGCACTTCCTGCCATACAGAATTTCAAAAGGGGCCTTGCCCGAACTTGCTTGAAAACTGTTGTTGTAGGAGAATTCAGCATAAGGAAGACAATCCTCCCACTTCATGCCGAAGGAGATCACACAAGCCCTGAGCATATCTTCAAGAATCTGATTGACACGCTCGACTTGACCGCTAGTTTGAGGATGGAAAGCTGTGCTGAAGCGGATGTTAGTGCCCATGGCCTTCTGAAAAGAATCCCAAAACTGAGGTAAAGATGCTGCCACGGTCTGAAGAGATCACTTGTGGAATACCGTGCAGAGAGACAATCGAGAGGTATAGAGTTCCGCCAATTGAGCTGCAGTGATTGACTCTTTGATAGGCAGAAAGTGAGCCACTTTGTGAGTTTGTCGATGACAACGAATATAGCATCATTGCCACGCTTGGACTTTGGAAACCAGTCACGAAGTCCATCTCAATGTGGTCAAACTTCCATTCTGGAATGGCAAGAGGTTGGAGGAGACCAGCTGGCCTTTGGTGTTCTGCCTTCACTCTTCTGCAGACATCACATTCATTCACGAATTGAGCGATCTCGCGCTTCATTCGAGTCCACCAATAAGCTTGCTTGAGGTCCTGATACATCTTCGTGCTCCCAGGGTGGATGGAGAGGAGAGAATTGTGAGCCTCGTTCATGATCACTTTACGAAGTTCACCTTTGGGTCACAACAATACGATCCTCGAAGAAGAGAGTGTCCTTGTCATCAAGGCGGTAGCACTTGTACTTGGGTTGACTCTTGGCAATCCCAATCTTCACCTTTTTCACCATAGCATCAAGAAGCTGGGCTTGGCGAATCTAGTCTTCCAAGGTAGGAGAGACTGAAGGTTGGCGAGAAAACCTTGAGGAACAAACTTTTAAGTTTGTTTTTTTTTTTTTTTTTTTTTTTTTTGTTTTTTTTTTTTTTTTTTTTTTTTTTTTTTTTTTTGTGTTTGTTTGTTGTTTTTTGTTTTTTCATTTTTTTTTTTTTTTTTTTGGATGTTTGCAGATTAAGTTTGCGGAAAGCTTCACAAAGCTCGGGTTGATAAGGCTTGAGAATTAGACTGTTGCAGTAAGCCTTCCTGCTCAATGCGTCAGCAATCACATTGGCCTTGCCTGGAGTATACTCGATACTCGGATTATACTCTTGAATCATTTCGACCCATCGAGTCTGCCTGAGGTTGAGATTAGGCTGAGTGAAGATGTACTTGAGACTCTTGTGATCAGTGAAGATGTCCACTTTTCTTCCCAATAAGAGATGTCTCCAAGTCAAAAGAGCATGCACAACTGCCGCCAACTCGAGATCATGAGTGGGGTAGTTCTTCTCATTGGGCTTCAACTGGCGAGAGGTATAAGCAACAACTTTCTTCTCTTGCATCAACACTGCGCCAAGACCTTGGAGAGAGGCATCACAAAAGACCTCGTACGGCTTGGATTCATCAGGCGGAGTCAGAACTGGAGCAGTGATCAATTTCTCTTTCAAAGTGTTGAAAGCAATGTCACACTCCGGAGACCAAACGTACTTGACGTGCTTCTGGAGAAGATTGAGAGAGGCTTCGCGATCTTAGAAAAGTTTTCAACGAATCTTCGAAGTAGCTTGCGAGACCGAGGAAGCTACGGAGTTGCTTCACGTTCTGAGGAGGTTCCCAATTCACAATTGCAGACACCTTCTCAGGATTCACCGCAATGCCCTTGGCAGAGATGATATGACCAAGATAAAGAACCTCATCGAGCCAAAATTCGCACTTGGAGAACTTGGCGTAGAACTTGTGTTCCCTCAGCTTATCGAGTACCAAACGCAAGTGCTTGGCATGATCTTCCTTGTTCTTCGAGAAAACCAGAATGTCGTCGAGATAGACCAAAACGAAGTCATTGGTGTAGGCGTTGAAGATGAAGTTCATCATGCGAGAGAACGTCGGAGGAGCGTTGACGAGGCCAAAAGACATGACAGTGTATTCATATGAACCATAGCTTGTCCTGAAAGCCGTCTTGGGAATATCTTGCTCACGGCGTCGAATCTGATGATAACCCATACGGAGATCAAGCTTGGAGAATACTTGGGCACCTTTGAGTTGTTCGAACAGCTCATTGATGTTGGGAAGTGGGTATTTGTTCTTGATGGTCTTCTTGTTCAATGGACGGTAATCAACACAAAGTCGGTCCGTTCCATCCTTCTTCTTCACAAAAAGAACACCACAACCCCACGGAGAAGAACTAGGCCGGATGAGACCCATTCTCTCTTGAATATCGAGTTGCTTCTTCAGCTCCTTCAACTCTTCAGGTCCGAGCTTGTAAGGACGCTTGCACACAGGTTCCGTGCCGGGCTCAAGATCAATGACGAATTCAACTGGCCGGTGCGGAGGCATTCCTGGAAGCTCTTCTGGAAAGACGTCTTGATATTCGCAAACGACTGGAATTTGCGAGATGGCATCCAGTTCACCCTTCTCATTGAGAGAAAACAGACGGATGTATCATCACGAGCGGCAAAGACAATTACATCCTCAGACGAATGAGTCAATTGAATCTGCCTGGCTGCACAATCAAGATGCCTTGTGCTTAGAAAGCCAATCCATTCCGAGAATAAGATCAATATCCGAGTTACCAAGAACCATAGGAGAAGAAAGGAACTTGTAATCGCCCAAGGTGATAGTAACATCCGGAGCCATCATTTTAGTGTTCATGAACAAACCCGGAGAAGAAACCGCTATCGGCTTAGGCAAATCAATAGTATGCACATCATGCATGGATGCAAAAGGCTTCGATAAAAGATAAAGATGCAGCAGGCAAACTCTTGCTTCAATGCCATGTTGTAGAACTCATCGTATCTCAAGGGCTCAAAGAGAACAAGAGCTAGCTGAATTTCTTCTCTGAGACCACCCCTGAACTGGTATATCATGCTCTTCTCATCAGGACGTCCTGCTTGGCAAAGCGGGCGAGCTTCTGAAACAACTTGTTGTAGTCATAGACAGACAAAGAGCCTTGCTTCAGGTTGCGGAATTCCTCACGCTTGCTTTCAACCATGCTCTGAGGGATATGGGAGCTCGAAATCTTGACGGAATTCATCCCAAGTGATAACACGTCCACCTCTGGAATCCTTGTACTGCTGGAACCATTCTGCAGCTTGATCTTTGAGTTGGAAGGAAGCGAACTTGACAAAGTCCTCAGGCCTGACGTTACTGCACTCGAAATGCTTGCACAGATCCACAAGCCAATCGTCAGCATCGGTTGCCTCAACACAATTGCTGAAAGTCTTTGGCCCGTTAGCAAGGAACTGGTTGAGTGTAGCAAAGTGATTCTGATTGTTGCCTTGGTTCCCTTGGTTGCCTGCCTTGATTGCGCTCTTGAAGAATTTGCATGATCAACTGTGTGTTTGCATTGGTTGCGGCCATAACAGCTTGCCATGCCTCCGGAGGAGGTGCAGGTGGTGGCGGATCCTGATTCTGATTCTGATTGGTGCTCTTAGCGGGAGCCATCCTGAAGAGGTTGACCACCATTAGCATATAGACAGATAAATGAAGCTGAATCCAACGGAATGAAAATTGCAACATAAAGTCTTCACATCCGAACAAAATGAACGAATGCATTCCTCTTGAAATGGTCACATATCCATAAATTGAGAAGCCACTTAGAATTTAGGTAGGAAATAAATCAAAAAGGTACGGATCAAGAACGAATAATCGGTAAGAAATCCCAATCTCAAACCAAATATCCGTGGAAGAAGAGCTAGAGCTACTTGAATTCCCACCTATGAAACTCCCGAACCTTTCTGGTTATGCAATCAGGTGTTGGGGATACAGGGGAAGCATAATATCTCACCCAAATCTAGCAAATCTTACATCCAGCTGTATCCATCCTTCAACACATAACCGAGAAAAACTTCGGAAACCATCTACCTCAACCTTCGAAAAGCATCCGTTATACAAGTTATGGCGATACTCCCGAACTCCTGCCCCAGTACTGGGTGGCGTCGAGGTTATCTCACCAACGAACTGCATAAAAGAGATTTTCGACGTCAGCGTACTAAACTCAGGTATTCCAGAACTGCAATGATAAAATTATGACGACAACACCTCAGAGCTCAACTCCCCAGGACACTTCCACAAAACCCCTAACAGGAGGCACCAAGACAATGTTCTCGTCATAACTCCATCGGAACGATTCCAAGATACCCGTGTGATCCTAATTTTTTTTTGTCAAATTTGAGAAGTGAAGAGTCAAACTCTATGTCAGGATGCCTTACCAGAGCGATGAGGTGACTGGGAAGTAAAAAGAATTCCTAAACTCTCTGATATATAATTCCTAAATGACTCAAAACATTTTTCTAGACACAACTCGGCCGCTAAAAACGATCAAGTAATGGGGCTCCTAAGGTCGGGGAAGGCTCTGATTACCAACTTGTAACGCCCTCGATGCGACTATATCTCCCACGTGTTGAGGCACGACTTAGAGGCATAATCACATTGAAGGCATATGTCGCAAGTTAGGCAATCTTCACAACATCCCATGTAATATAGATAATAAAAGGGAGATAACATAGTTGGCTTACACTCGCCACGTCAATCAAGGTACATAAATAACATTACAACATCCAAACACTCATGGCCCGACTATGGCGCCAAAATAAAGATAAACCCAACATGCGACACGGTCCCGATCACCCCCAACTGGGCACCACTACTGATCATCAGGAAAGGAAACATAGTAACGTTGAGAGTCCTCGTCGAACTCCCACTTGAGCTCAAAGCGCGTCACCTGGAGCGGAATCATCAGGCCCTGCATCTGGTGTAATAGTAAGTGAGCCACAGGGACTCAGCAATCTCGCACT
>NW_024113967.1:0-67046 GCF_003073215.2 Triticum urartu
TGCAATGCTTGCAAGGCTTAAGTGATGTGCATTACCGAGAGGGCCCAGAGATACCTCTCCGACAATCGGAGTGACAAAACCTAATCTCGAAATACGCCAACCCAACATGTACCTTTGGAGACACCTGTAGTACTCCTTTATAATCACCCAGTTACGTTGTGACGTTTGGTAGTACCCAAAGCGTTCCTCCGGTAAACGGGAGTTGCATAATCTCATAGTTATAGGAACATGTATAAGTCATGAAGAAAGCAATAGCAACATACTAAACGATCGGGTGCTAAGCTAATGGAATGGGTCATGTCAATCAGATCATTCAACTAATGATGTGACCTCGTTAATCAAATAACAACTCTTTGTTCATGGTTAGGAAACATAACCATCTTTGATTAACGAGCCAGTCAAGTAGAGGCATACTAGTGACACTCTGTTTGTCTATGTATTCACACATGTATTATGTTTCCGGTTAATACAATTCTAGCATGAATACTAAACATTTATCATGATATAAGGAAATAAATAATAACTTTATTATTGCCTCTAGGGCATATTTCCTTCAGTCTCCCACTTGCACTACAGTCAATAATCTAGATTACACTGTAATGATTCTAACACCCATGGAGCTTTGGTGCTGATCATGTTTTGCTCGTGGAAGAGGCTTAGTCAACGGGTCTGCAACATTCAGATCCGTATGTATCTTGCAAATCTCTATGTCTCCCACCTGGACTAGATCCCGGATGGAATTGAAGCGTCTCTTGATGTGCTTGGTCCTTTTGTGAAATCTGGATTCCTTTGCCAAGGCAATTGCACTAGTATTGTCACAAAAGATTTTCATTGGACCCGATGCACTAGGTATGACACCTAGATCGGATATGAACTCCTTCATCCAGACTCCTTCGTTCGCTGCTTCCGAAGCAGCTATGTACTCCGCTTCACATGTAGATCCCGCTACGATGCTTTGTTTAGAACTGCACCAACTGACAGCTCCACCGTTTAATGTAAACACGTATCCGGTTTGCGATTTAAAATCGTCCGGATCAGTGTCAAAGCTTGCATCAACGTAACCTTTTACGGTGAGCTCTTTGTCACCTCCATATACGAGAAACATATCCTTAGTCCTTTTCAGGTATTTCAGGATGTTCTTGACCGCTGTCCAGTGATCCACTCCTGGATTACTTTGGTACCTCCCTGCTAAACTTATAGCAAGGCACACATCAGGTCTGGTACACATCATTGCATACATGATAGAGCCTATGGCTGAAGCATAGGGAACATCTTTCATTTTCTCTCTATCTTCTGCAGTGGTCGGGCATTGAGTCTGACTCAACTTCACACCTTGTAGCACAGGCAAGAACCCTTTCTTTGCTTGATCCATTTTGAACTTCTTCAAAATTTTGTCAAGGTATGTTGTTTGTGAAAGTCCAATTAAGCGTCTTGATCTATCTCTATAGATCTTAATGCCTAATATGTAAGCAGCTTCACCGAGGTCTTTCATTGAAAAAACTCTTATTCAAGTATCCCTTTATGCTATCCAGAAATTCTATATCATTTCCAATCAGCAATATGTCATCCACATATAATATCAGAAATGCTACAGAGCTCCCACTCACTTTCTTGTAAATACAGGCTTCACCGAAAGTCTGTATAAAATAAAATGCTTTGATCACACTATCAAAACGTTTATTCCAACTCCGAGAGGCTTGCACCAGTCCATAAATGGATCGCTGGAGCTTGCATACTTTGTTAGCTCCCTTTGGATCGACAAAACCTTCCGGTTGCATCATATACAACTCTTCTTCCAGAAATCCATTCAGGAATGCATTTTTGACATCCATCTGCCAAATTTCATAATCATAAAATGCGGCTATTGCTAACATGATTCGGACAGACTAAAGCATCACTACGGGTGAGAAGGTCTCATCGTAGTCAACCCCTTGAACTTGTCGAAAACCTTTTGCGACAAGTCTAGCTTTGTAGACAGTAACATTACCATCAGCGCCAGTCTTCTTCTTGAAGATCCATTTATTCTCAATTGCTTGCCGATCATCGGGCAAGTCAACCAAAGTCCATACTTTGTTCTCATACATGGATCCCATCTCAGATTTCATGGCTTCAAGCCACTTTGCGGAATCTGGGCTCACCATCGCTTCTTCATAGTTTGTAGGTTCATCATGATCTAGTAGCATGATTTCTGGAACAGGATTACCGTACCACTCTGGTGCGGATCTCTCTCTGGTCGATCTACGAGGTTCAGTAGTATCTTGAACTGAAGTTTCATGATCAACATCATTAGCTTCCTCACTAATTGGTATAGATGTCGCAGAAACAGTTTTCTGTGATGTACTATTTTCCAATAAGGGAGCAGGTACAGTTACCTCGTCAAGTTCTACTTTCCTCCCACTCACTTCTTTCGAGAGAAACTCCTTCTCTAGAAAGGATCCATTCTTAGCAACGAATGTCTTGCCTTCGGATCTGTGATAGAAGGTGTACCCAACAGTCTCCTTTGGGTATCCTATGAAGACACATTTCTTCGATTTGGGTTCGAGCTTATCAGGTTGAAGCTTTTTCACATAAGCATCGCAGCCCCAAACTTTAAGAAATGACAACTTTGGTTTCTTGCCAAACCATAGTTCATAAGGCATTGTCTCAACGGATTTTGATGGTGCCCTATTTAACGTGAATGCGGCCGTCTCTAAAGCATAACCCCAAAACGATAGCGGTAAATCAGTAAGAGACATCATAGATCGCACCATATCTAGTAAAGTATGATTACGACGTTCGGACACACCATTACACTGTGGTGTTCCGGGTGGCGTGAGTTGCGAAACTATTCCACAATTTTTCAAATGTACACCAAACTCGTAACTCAAATAGTCTCCTTCACGATCAGATCGTAGAAACTTTATTTTCTTGTTACGATGATTTTCAACTTCACTCTGAAACTCTATGAACTTTTCAAATGTTTCAGACTTATGTTTCATTAAGTAGATATACCCATATCTGCTTAAGTCATCTGTGAAGGTGAGAAAATAACGATATCCGCCACGAGCCTCAATATTCATTGGACCACATACATCGGTATGTATGATTTCCAACAAATCTGTTGCTCTCTCCATAGTACCGGAGAACGGTGTTTTAGTCATCTTGCCCATGAGGCACGGTTCGCAAGTACCAAGTGATTCATAATCAAGTGGTTCCAAAAGTCCATCTGTATGGAGTTTCTTCATGCGCTTTACACCGATATGACCTAAACGTCAGTGCCACAAATAAGTTGCACTTTCATTATCAACTCTGCATCTTTTGGCTTCAACATTATGAATATGTGTATCACTACTATCGAGATTCATCAAAAATAGACCACTCTTCAAAGGTGCATGACCATAAAAGATATTACTCATATAAATAGAACAACCATTATTCTCTGATTTAAATGAATAACCATCTCGCATTAAACAAGATCCAGATATAATGTTCATGCTCAACGCTGGCACCAAATAACAATTATTTAGGTCTAATATTAATCCCGAAGGTAGATGTAGAGGTAGAGCGCCGACCGCGATCACATCGACTTTGGAACCGTTTCCCACGTGCATCATCACCTCGTCCTTTGCCAGTGCCCGCTTATTCCGTAGTCCCTGTTTCGAGTTGCAAATATTAGCAACAGAACCAGTATCAAATACTCAGGTGCTACTGCGAGTTCTAGTAAGGTAAACATCAATAACATGTATATCACATATACCTTTGTTCACCTTGCCATCCTTCTTATCCGCCAAATACTTGGGGCAGTTCCGCTTCCAGTGACCAGTCTGCTTGCAGTAGAAGCACTCAGTTTCAGGCTTAGGTCCAGACTTGGGTTTCTTCTCCTGAGCAGCAACTTGTTTGCCGTTCTTCTTGAAGTTCCCCTTCTTCTTCCCTTTGCCCTTTTTCTTGAAACTAGTGGTCTTGTTAACCATCAACACTTGATGCTCCTTCTTGATTTCTACCTCCGCAGCTTTCAGCATCGCGAAGAGCTCGGGAATAGTCTTGTTCATCCCTTGCATATTATAGTTCATCACGAAACTCTTGTAGCTTGGTGGCAGTGATTGGAGAATTCTGTCAATGACGCAATCATCTGGAAGATTAACTCCCATCTGAATCAAGTGATTATTATACCCAGACATTTTGAGTATATGCTCACTGACAGAACTGTTCTCCTCCATCTTGCAGCTATAGAACTTATTGGAGATTTCATATCTCTCAATCCGGGCATTTGCTTGAAATATTAACTTCAACTCCTGGAACATCTCATATGCTCCATGACGTTCAAAACATCGTTGAAGTCCCGATTCTAAGCAGTAAAGCATGGCACACTGAACTATCGAGTAGTCATCAGCTTTGCTCTGCCAGACGTTCATAACATCTGGTGTTGCTCCAGCAGCAGGCCTGGCACCCAGCGGTGCTTCCAGGACGTAATTCTTCTGAGCAGCAATGAGGATAATCCTCAAGTTACGGACCCAGTCCGTGTAATTGCTACCATCATCTTTCAACTTTGCTTTCTCAAGGAACGCATTAAAATTCAACGGAACAACAGCACGAGCCATCTATCTACAATCAACATAAACAAGCAAGATACTTTCAGGTACTAAGTTCATGATAAGTTTAAGTTCAATTAATCAAATTACTTAAGAACTCCCACTTAGATAGACATCCCTCTAATCTTCTAAGTGATTACGTGATCCAAATCAACTAAACCATAACCGATCATCACGTGAGATGGAGTAGTTTTCAATGGTGATCATCGTTATGTTGATCATATCTACTATATGATTCACGCTCAACCTTTCGGTCTCCGTGTTCCGAGGCCATATCTGCATATGCTAGGCTCGTCAAGTTTAACCTGAGTATTCTGCGTGTGCAAAACTGGCTTGCACTCGTTGTAGATGGACGTAGAGCTTATCACACCCGATCATCACGTGGTGTCTGGGCACGACGAACTTTGGCAACGGTGCATACTCGGGGAGAACACTTCTTGATAATTTAGTGAGAGATCATCTTATAATGCTACCGTCAATCAAAGCAAGATAAGATGCATAAAAAGATAAACATCACATGCAATCAATATAAGTGATATGATATGGCCATCATCATCTTGTGCTTGTGATCTCCATATCCGAAGCACCTTCATGATCACCATCGTCACCGGTGCGACACCTTGATCTCCATCGTAGCATCGTTGTCGTCTCGCCAATCTTATGCTTCCACGACTATCACTACCGTTTAGTAATAAAGTAAAGCATTATATCGCGATTGCATTGCATACAATAAAGCGACAACCATATGGCTCCTGCCAGTTGCCGATAACTCAGTTACAAAACATGATCATATCATACAATAAAATTCAGCATCATGCCTTGACCATATCACATCACAACATGCCCTGCAAAAACAAGTTAGACGTCCTCTACTTTGTTGTTGCAAGTTTTACGTGGCTGCTACGGGCTTAAGCAAGAACCAATCTCACCTACGCATCAAAACCACAACGATAGTTTGTCAAATAGACTCCGTTTTAACCTTCGCAAGGACCGGGCGTAGCCACACTTGGTTCAACTAAAGTTGGAGAGACAGTCGCCCGCAAGCCACCTGTGTGCAAAGCACGTCGGGGGAACCGGTCTCGCGTAAGCGTACGCGTAAGGTTGGTCCGGGTCGTCTCGTCCAACAATACCGCCGAACCAAAGTATGACAATCTGGTAGGCAGTATGACTTATATCGCCCACAACTCACTTGTGTTCTACTCGTGCATATAACATCAATATAAATAACCTAGGCTCGGATGCCACTGTTGGGTTTCGTAGTAATTTCAAAAAATTTCCTACGCACACGCAAGATCATGTGATGCATAGCAACGAGAGGGGAGAGTGTTGTCTACGTACCCACGTAGACCGACTGCGGAAGCGTTGACGCAACATAGAGGAAGTAGTTGTACGTCTTCACGATCCAACCGATCAAGCACCGAAACTACGGCACCTCCGAGTTCGAGCACACGTTCAGCTCGATGACGATCCCCGGACTCCGATCCAGCAAAGTGTCGGGGAAGAGTTCCATCAGCACGACGGCGTGGTGACGATCTTGATGCACTACAGCAGCAGGGCTTCGCCTAAAATCCGCTACAGTATTATCGAGGACTATGGTGGCAGGGGGCACCGCACACGGCTAAGGAATAGATCACGTGGATCAACTTGTGTGTTTCTGGGGTGCCTCTGCCTCAGTATATAAAGGAGCCAAGGGGGAGGGGGCGCCGGCCAGGAGGAGGCGCAGGAGGAGTCCTACTCCTTCCGGGAGTAGGACTCCCCCCCCCAATCCTAGTTGGACTAGGATTCCCCGAGGGGGAAAGAGGGAGAGGGGGGCCGGCCACCTCTCCTAGTCCTAATAGGACTAGGGGAGGGGGGAGGTGCGCAGCCACCTTGGGCTGCCCCTTTCTCCTTTCCACAAAAGCCCATTAAGGCCCATATGGCTCCCGGGGGGTTCCGGTAACCTCCCGGTACTCCGGTAAAATCCCGATTTCACCCGGAACACTTCCGATATCCAAACATAGGCTTCCAATATATCAATCTTTACGTCTCGACCATTTCGAGACTCCTCGTCATGTCCGTGATCACATCCGGGACTCCAAACAACCTTCGATACATCAAAATGCATAAACTCATAATATAACTGTCATCGTAACGTTAAGCGTGCGGACCCTACGGGTTCGAGAACAATGTAGACATGACCGAGACACGTCTCCGGTCAATAACCAATAGCGGGACCTGGATGCCCATATTGGCTCCTACATATTCTACGAAGATCTTTATCGGTCAGACCGCATAACAACATACGTTGTTCCCTTTGTCATCGGTATGTTACTTGCCCGAGATTCGATCGTCGGTATCCAATACCTAGTTCAATCTCGTTACCGGCAAGTCTCTTTACTCGTTCCGTAATACATCATCCCGCAACTAACTCATTTAGTTGCAATGCTTGCAAGGCTTAAGTGATGTGCATTACCGAGAGGGCCTAGAGATACCTCTCCGACAATCGGAGTGACAAACCTAATCTCGAAATACGCCAACCCAACATGTACCTTTGGAGACACCTGTAGTAATCCTTTATAATCACCCAGTTACGTTGTGACGTTTGGTAGTACCCAAAGCGTTCCTCCGGTAAACGGGAGTTGCATAATCTCATAGTTATAGGAACATGTATAAGTCATGAAGAAAGCAATAGCAACATACTAAACGATCGGGTGCTAAGTTAATGGAATGGGTCATGTCAATCAGATCATTCAACTAATGATGTGACCTCGTTAATCAAATAACAACTCTTTGTTCATGGTTAGGAAACATAACCATCTTTGATTAACGAGCTAGTCAAGTAGAGGCATACTAGTGACACTCTGTTTGTCTATGTATTCACACATGTATTATGTTTCCGGTTAATAGAGTTCTAGGATGAATACTAAACATTTATCATGATATAAGGAAATGAATAATAACTTTATTATTGCCTCTAGGGCATATTTCCTTCAGCTAGACCATACGTATTGGAGAAGCTTGATTTCGAAGACTTTGATAATATGGAGACGAGGAGGGCTCACTTAAGAACTAAACATGGTTATGAGTTTCTGGTTAAGTTGTACAATGCAGTCAATCACTCCCATTTCGGTTGCTCTAATTGGGAAGCTCTCTGCAAGGCATATGGATTTGAGGAGGGTATGCAAATAAGATTTGATATTCGTCCAGAAGATTATGATGATGATGATAATATCGACATTTGGGTGGATGTGGATATGCCTCCAGTTTTGCCTAGATGTGAGTTTGTATATAATTGTTAATTTAAAAATATTTGGTGTTCATAAGTACTAAACTTATTTATTTATAATTGTCAGCTTATTTCTTGTCTTCAAGAAATACCCGGAAGGTTGTAGACAGCACATACGACAACTATGACTCTGAGCTTAATTGTGAGGAGAAATGTTATCTTGTCTCATTCATGGAAGATGTTGAGGCCTTTAAAATCAATCACTCTATCAGCCCAAATTTTACTAGATACGTGCCACTAGTCCATAAATTGCTTGATTGTAACTTCATTGCCAAAAACTTGGTAAGATTTTGTTAATGATGATAACTTCATTGCATACATTATTCTTAAGTAAACAACGTACATTGCTAACTATATATGTTACTATTATGTTTTCAATAGAGGCTCCCGAAGGAGGTTGTGCCTGACTTGATGTTTATCGATGGTGATATGCATATGGTTAGCTTACGACCAACTCCTTTGAAGGCTTACCACAGTTCATACTCAATTTCTTCAAACGATGGAAGCCTCAAAATCAAAGATGGAGCAATGTGATGAATGCGCACACGCAACTAATTGGAGATAACATGAATGTGCGCAAGCCACAAGTTGGAGATAGGTTTATCTCCATTCTCCATTATGGAGGTGGACGGGTTTATCTGTTTTATGGTATTTTACCTAGGAGAGAGGAGTAGGTCCTAGGTATTAAGAATAATTAGTTAGTGTTGATTATATATGACTATGATGATGATGAGAAGTAGTTATTACGTGCTGCAGTGTGTTAGAGTTGATGATGATGAGGAGGAGTAGTGATTATGAGTACTATAATGATGATGAGGAGTTGTTATTATAACTAGTGACCAATTTGTTATATGATGTCTCATGGACGAAAATGATGATGATGAGGAGGAGTTGTTATATGACAATGATGTATTATGATGATAAGTTACTAATTATATTATGATGATGATGAGTTATTATATCATTGGGTGAAAGAACCGTGAATCTACAGTACCTAAATAGTTCATCCCCACTAACCTATTTCTCTAGACATGCAGCCTATCCACCTCAGCAGCCTTGCCACATCATCAGTTCTTCTTAATTATTTTGGTCATGCAGCTCACCACGTTAGCTTTTTTAAAGAAAGTCGTGTGAATCTACACTCTGAAAACCGAAGAGGCCCTTTGATATTATATGTAATCGAAGAGTCAAAGCCCGACGGAAGCCTACGCTGGGTCCGATCCCATTACTTCTCTGCTTCAGTTCCATGCCTCCATCGCTTGCTTTCCCATAGCCCGTCGCTTCGTGCATCTTCTCCAATAGCCAAACTCCATGGCTGCAACAACCGCTGCGTCAAGCCCACCCTACCATCGTGGCACCGCCCCGTCCATGTGCACCGTCTTCACCCACCGCCGGCCCGCCTGACCGCCGAGAGCATGCCGCCAGATAGCCCGTGTTGCAGCTTCCTCAGGGCCCTCCTCGCCGTCGCACAGGAGCAGCTCTGGAGTTGGTCCTTCGCTGGAGCGCTGATGTTCTCCAACAAATTCTACATCCACGGGAGCCAATAGTCTAATGGCAAGGAGGATGGACGAGGGCTCTCAATCCGATTCTAATCTGGCATATCAACAAGTATTACCCGATCTGATTCCGATCTCTGCCTCTCTCTCTACATATATATTTTTCTATTCATCTCTCGGAATTGTTATGATGGCCCGTAATTACTCATCTCATCAAATTTGTTTGCTGGTGTTGACAAACTGGCATCTACTCAGACCAGCCTCTTCTTATTCTAACTTACTTATACTGTAAGTGAAATTCGTCATTGATCCTAAGTTTTTTCTCTCTATGCTTTATGGTTGAAGTTCTTTCCGATATAAGCCTCACCCTGGCATTAGCTGTTCTACAGGAGGAAGACACTCCAGTAGGTGCTGATGTCTAGACTTTGGAACCGTTGGCTGAATAATACTATCGGCCTCTGAAAAACAATTTAAGATTGGTTTTGACTTTCAGATTTTTTATGTTACTGCATGCCATTGGGAACAAATTCCAGTTACAAATTTCTGCAGCAAGTAGGGTATTGTTTTTTATTAGGAGGCGGATATGTATTTACTCTATTGAGGCGGAGCGTATGAGACTATCCATTTTTCTACCGGAATCTTGGTATGTCTTTGCTCTGTTCTTCTATAGGATTCCTTTAGATTAACTGCAACGCACATCAATGTATAGAACACGCTTCAGCTATCTATTATATCACTTGGTTTTCAGTACTAGCTAATGGATACTTTTCTTACTTGCCATCTCACAGTTCAGATTCTATATTTCGGGTTGTGATATTGATGGGTTCTCTTTCTTTTGCAATACTACACGAGAATAGCATATTTAAGTTCAGATATGCACATGGCAGAAACATTTGCTTTTTAGTTTTCTGCACTAATTACTGTGATGAAACATGCCATTTTATTCTCTTATATTTGAGTCGAAATCAACTGTGATAGGCTACTTTCATACTTATCATGTACCATGCTAGAAGGATCCAACCCAATTGTTATATGCACTCATGTAAAATGAAAGAAAAATATATAATTTGGTGGTTTTGATCACTTGGGAGGTTTACTCTAGGGTGAAAAGGGTCTATTACTTTTTTCTGAGCCAAGTATCATATAAATTTGCTACCTACGTGTTAGGTCGAATACGGAAAATAATAAATTTATGGATGAGTCTGACCTGAAAACCTTAAATCTTGCAAGAAATCTACATCACACACAAATCTTCATAGAGTTGACAAGCTGCCATTTCCTTTTTTTAGAAAAGGAGGATGACCCCTGGCCTCTGCATCTGGGCGATGCATATGGCCACTTTATTAATTATTCTTACAAGACCTTATAAAGCCATACAACACCAAGACTAAAGCCACCGTCTAAGGAACAACTATCGCTACACCTATCCAATTGATGAAGGGGCACAGATAGTCTGGGCCTAATACCAAACAGACATCGCAGCCAAACCTAAACATCTAAGACGTGAGGTCCCAACCAGGACGCCTGCCGGGTATGAGGCACCTACCAGTCCGGCGCACTCCTCAACCAGGTCGCCTGCCGGGTATGAGGCCGCCACAGCCACCTGCCACCAATCCATCTTCAGAGTTGTACTGTTGCATGTACCGTGTCAGGTCTCTCTGCCATCGACGCCACCACGATGCCCGACAACATCGTCCTCCTGCGCGAGTCCATCCTCCCACAGCGAACTCCGAATCTGCACTGCGCCACGCCGTCAAGATCCGTCGCCATCAGTGTGTAGGATGAAGCACCGCCCCACCAAAGAATCCGTCCTCTGGTCCCTCGATCACGTGTGTACCTTCAAGAATGACGCCCCCAAGGGAGGAACGACACCAGAGCGCCACCGTCATCCGATCATCCGATCTAGGGTTTTCCCAGAGGTAGTAGAGAGTGGCCTTGATCCTCTCCAAGGCGATGCCTTCAAGAAGGGAACGACGCGGATAGCGCCGCCACCGCCGGCCTTAGCAGACGCCGAAGGCAAGTTTTCACCCAGATCAGTTCAAAGGGATCCAACTCTCGTGCACGGGCCGCCGTCACAACTAGCACCACCAGGCAGAACCCTGGAGCACCGGCAGATCAGCGAGCCGCTGGTACCACCGCATCCAGATCGCCGGCCGCGCCGGGCCGCCGCCATCCCCCGCGCCGTCTGGGTCAGAGACGAGCCGCCGACCGCGCACAGGGACCACCGCCGCCTGCACGCGCCGGAGCGCCGCCGAGAGCCCCGCGCCCGCCACCGCTTGCCGAGGGCCGCCGCCGTGCGCCCCGAGCGGACTCCCACGCACACCAGGGGAAACTGCCATCGCCCCCAAGCCCGCGCCGGCGCGCCCCGCCTCTAGCGCGCCGCCAACCACCGCCGCGATCCGCCCGCTCCAGATCCAGCGAGTCGTGGGAGAAGAGATCCTGCCGCCGCCGACGCCGACCGGGCTTTGCCCGGCGGCGGCGAGGAGGAGAGGTCGGGGGAGGGACAAGGACGCGGCGGCGCTAGGGTTCCCCCCGGTCACCGCGCAGGGACGACACGGGAGGAGTCGGGAGGGATGAGGAGCACGGTTCCTGTTCTAGCTATAATGTTCCATGTATATACACTTGGTGAAATTAGGCATTTATGCTATTGACGCATATATATATATATACTCATAGAAAATGAGTATACCACTAGACCATGTCAAACGCAAATGCTTTGTTCAAGTGCATTTTCTGTATTTATCATTTTTCTATGCAGAAGGAGTAATGTCGACTTAGAATACAATCCATCATATCCTCTTGCTGAGCATTTGGAATCATTGGCCTAATGAACTAATGTTTTCCTGCTTTTTTACCAACTGCTTGGCTCAAGCTCGAGCTTGAATCCTTGTCTTTTTGTGCATGATATAACTTCTTAATAGAGCGCTTATAGTCTGAGTCCGTTCTCTCCACAGCCGGTTGAGCCTTATCAATAAAGTGTTGTATCACTTCCTCGGGTATTTTCTCCTTTGGCGGCGGGAGCGGTTTCTTCGCAAAAAAAGCCTTCACTTGGGCATCCACTTCGGCGTTGTTTTCCTCGATGGTCATCTCGTAAGCCAACTTCTTTTTGGCAGGAGGAGAGGCTTTTTTTCTTGGTGCTCTCTTCCTCTTTGGAGAAGGCAGACGTGCCCGAGATCGATACGGCGGACTCGCGCTGATGGGCTCCGTCTCGAGGTGGGGTGGTGGAGTCGGCTGACGTGGTGGCGGACTAGCGCCGCGCTCCGTCGTGGGCAGGGTTGGAGTTAGCTGACGCAGTGGCGAACTTGGAGGAGGGGTCGGCTGACGTGGTGGCGAACTTGGAGAAGCAGGAGTCGGCTGACGCGGTGGCGGACTTGGAGGAGTCGGTGGCCTTGGAAAGGCGATGCAATCCTTTATCCATAGAATGATACGACGTATGGCGTCTCCCAATGTGTGCTCGTCGTCACCTCCAGGAATGTCAACCTCTAGCTGGTCATATCCCGACATCACTTCATCCACCCCGACACGAGCATAGCCAGCTAGAATCGGATTGCCATGGAAGGTTGCTTCAGGTGGATTTGGTAAAGCATAGCTGTCCGCCACCTTCATGGATATGTTCTTGAGTTTCATGTGTAGCTCACAAGGTGTCGAAACTTCTATATCATCCACAGGGTATCTAGTCAGCAGCGCATCATCGATCGGGGTGGGACCCATGCTGCTTTTCGGCATAGATGGGACGGTGCCATCCAATGCTGGATCTGCTTGCTATTGCCGCTGAGACGCCCTTTCCTGGCTAAGTGAGTCGATCTGCTCCTACTTCCTTATGAAAGTGCGTTCCAACTCTGCGTGCTTTGATTCTACCAGTTGAAGGTGGTCTGCTTCTTGTTCCTCTGCTCCTCCTCCAGCTTCCTCTGCTCCTCCTCCTTATGCTTCTTTCTCGCACGGCTTCTATAAGTGGTGTTCCAATCAGCAAACCCCTCAAACCATGGAACAACACCTTTGCCTAGTGTTCGTCCCGGGTGTTCAGGATTCTTCAGGGCGCGCGTAAGCTCGTCGTTCTCTCTCTCGGGCTTGAACGCCCCTGTTCGAGCCTCTTGTATTGCAACAAGTAAAGTGTCGGAGGCTTCTTTAAGATTTGCCTGCTCCATAACCAGCCCTGTCTCTGCGTCAACTTCCCCCCATGCGCACAAAACCAAGTCCTGCACCTGTCGGGCCAACTCAATGTAACTGGAGTGACCCCTGCAGCAATCATCTGTTCCTCAGCGATGAAGGAAATATGCCCTAGAGGCAATAATAAAGTTGTTATTTATATTTCCTTATATCATGATCAATGTTTATTATTCATGCTAGAATTGTATTAACCAAAAACTTAGTACATGTGTGAATACATAGACAAACAGAATGTCCCTAGTATGCCTCTACTTGACTAGCTCGTTAATCAAAGATGGTTAAGTTTCCTAGCCATAGACATGTGTTGTCATTTGATGAACGGGATCACATCATTAGAGAATGATGTGATGGAAAATACCCATCCGTTAGCTTAGCACTATGATCGTTTAGTTTATTGATATTGATTTCTTCATGACTTATACATGTTCCTATGACTATGAGATTATGCAACTCCCGAATACCGAAGGAACACTTAGTGTGCTATCAAACGTCACAATGTAACTGGGTGATTATAAAGATGCTCTACAGGTGTCTCCGATGGTGTTTGTTGGGTTGGCATTGATCGAGATTAGGATTTTTCACTCTATGTTTCGGAGAGGTATCTCTGGGCCCTCTCGGTAATGCTCATCACTATAAGCCTTGCAAGCAATGTAACTAAGGAGTTAGTTGCAGGATGATGCATTACGGAATGAGTAAAGAGACTTGCCGATAACGAGATTGAACTAGGTATGATGATACCGAAGATCGAATATCAGGCAAGTAACATACCAATGACAAAGGGAACAACGTATGTTGTTATGCTGTTTGACCGATAAAGATGTTCGTAGAATATGTAGGAACCAATATGAGCATCCAGGTTCCGCTATTGGTTATTGACCAGAGAGGTGTCTCGGTCATGTCTACATAGTTCTCGAACCCGTAGGGTCCGCATGCTTAACGTTCGATGATGATTGGTATTATGAGTTTATGTGATTTGATGTACCAAAGATTGTTCGGAGTCCCGGATGAGATCACCGACATGACGATGAGTCTCGAAATGGTCGAGACATAAAGATTGATATAGTGTAAGGTTATATTCGGACACCGAAATGGTTTCGAAGTGTATCGGGTATTTTTCGGAGTACCGGGAGGTTACCGGAACCCCTCGGGAGGTTAATGGGCCTTCATGGGCCCTAGTGGAACAGAGGAGGTGGCGCCCCCCCCCAAAGCCCAATCCGAATTGGGGTAGGGGCCAGCCCCCCTTTCCTTCTCTCCTTCCCCTTCATTCTTCTCCTACTTGGACTACGAAAGGGGGAAACCTACTCCTACTAGGAGTAGGAATCCCCCCTTGGGCACGCCACTTGAGGCCGGCCCTCCTCCTCCTCCCCTCCTTTATATACGGGGGAGGGGGCACCCCATACACACACAAGTTGATTTTTAGCCGTGTGCGGTGCCCCCCTCCACAGTTTTCCACCTCGGTCATATCATCGTAGTGCTTAGGCGAAGCCCTGCGCCGGTAACTTCATCATCACCATCACCACGCCGTCGTGCTGACGGAACTCTTCCTTGGCCTCAGCTGGATCTAGAGTTCGAGGGACGTCACCGAGCTGAACGTGTGCAGATCGCGGAGGTGCTGTGCGTTCGGTACTTGATCGGTTGGATCACGAAGACGTTCGACTACATCAACCGCGTTACTTAACGCTTCCGCTTTCGGTCTACGAGGGTATGTGGACACACTCTCGCCGCTCGTTGTTATGCTTCTCCTAGATAGATCTTGCGTGATCGTAGGAATTTTTTTGAAATACTACGTTCCCCAACAAGTGAGACCCACTTGCAGACTAAGGCATAGCCTAGTGGTGGGAAGGGGCTGATGCCTTCCCACCCACCCAAGTTCAAGGCATGGTACTTGCAAGTTGGGTTTGTTGCACCAATTATACTGTAGGGGGTTCCCCTACAGTCTTTCTGTCAAAAAAAACAAGTGAGACCCACTTAGGCCGGCCGACCTGGTAGCCACCTGGCCCTAGAGTATGGTGCCACTTTTTCTTCGCAACATTAATCTTTTTATTCTCGACCTTTCCTGAGCTTCTTCCAATTCCTTGAACTTCATGAAAGAGTCCCAGTGATCTCTTGCCTTCTCCAGTGTTCCCTTGATTTATGGAGTCTGCTTTCCTCCTGCTTAGTACTTGGCCCATAATCTTTTCTTGTGGTTGCAGAATACTATCGCCATCTTCTTAAGAGCACTCTTCTTGACTTTCTCCTGTTCTGCATCTGTCAAATGATATGGTAGGGTGAAATGTGACATGAGTGATTCCCAAAGCAGATTTTTTACTCTTTCGGAGACGAAACTAACTCCTTGATCTCCCTTTGCTGGCTTATTCCATTCTTGAACGGAGATCAGGATTTGGTCCCTGACAATAACTTCGCATTGACAAGTAAATGTATCCGCCTTTTTAGGATCAAGCGTTTCACCATTTGGTTTGATGGCATCGATGTTGTACTTTATGCCAGCCTGCAACTTTTTGGCCGGGCCTTGTATTGCCCTACTTGTAGAAGTTTTGCTCGATCCAGAGGGCTAAAAGAAGAAAGATCGATTCATTAATATATGTACCTCACCGGTCTTTGTTAATTGAAGAACATTTCCTTCGTCATCATTGTTGTGGCCTTCGTCTCTTCGTTCGTCTTCATCAAATACTCCCTCACCAGAATTGTTTAGATATTGCGAGCCGTCATCTTCAGGTTCATTCTCTGGGCTTAGGGAGCGTATGATGTCGAACAGGGTCTCTTCTCGTGTCTACCGGTATCATCCATAGCTTATATTAACTAATCGAGAAGAAAGATAAAACAATTTAGTATTCGAATTAGAATGCAATCAATAAGTAAAAACTAAATCATAGGAGATAATATGCATCTCGAATAATATCAAGCTAATACATTTCGAATAATCCAGATAATATGCATCATCAAATATAATCTCTAATACGTCGTCTCAAATGTTATCGAATATAATCTCGAATACATCGTCTCGAATATTATCGAATATAATCTCGAATACATCTCAAATATTATCACTAATACATCTCGAATATTTTCATATGACATCACTAGCTAATATAGATCGAATATTATTGAAGAATCCAATTCACTCATAGTTTCTGAGGCACGGGCGATAGACACCCAATGAGAAGGAACCATCACAGGATCATAGCTTGGGTGAGATCCCTAAAGAACCTGCCAGGTATTGGAGAACCTGACGTCCAATGCAACCATCTAGCGACGGACGTGCTCGTCCTCCTCCCTGACACGGCGACGTACCACCTCCGCGGGGGCCGGCTGCCTCCGCACCGAAAGTGGCCCACGCGACCGCCACCAAAGAAGCTCCGTGTCGATGACGGGAGCCCGGTTCCTCACCAAGTTGCGCGCCCATGAAGGTACCACCTCCCAGTGCCAGCCCGGTGGAGCCCAGTCCTGGACATGGCGCCTCTCAAGCATGTTGTCGCCACCGAGACGATGACGAGGATGCGGGCCGGGCATCATCAACAAATATTTTCAAATATATACAACATTAAGATATTAACATGTTTTTGATCAACATTTTAAGATACAACATTAAAATATTTTATATGGAACGTTTTTCTATGCAAATATTTTCTATGCTTGGTCAAAATTTCTCAAATGTTTTCTATGCAAATTTTTTCTAGGCTTGGTCAAAAATTCACCCTATGGTCAAAAATTTACCAATGCAAATTTGTTCTACTATACATGGTCAAATGTTGTCTATGCAACTTTTTTGCTAAGTCATCTACTAGCTAAGCCATCTACAACATCTAGTGCAAATTTACATACATACATATACTAAGCCATATCTACAATATCTAGTGAAAAAAACAATTTATGAAAAAAAAAGATGAACACAATTTGCTAAGTGGGATCGAGGTTCACCTGCTGGGATCGTCTGGGTGGAGGGAGGCGGGGAGGACACCGGAGACGAAGGAGCGGCGCCGGAGACGGAGGAGGACGCCGGAGGCGGGGAGGAGCGGCGCCGGCGCGGGCACGGGCGGCGGCGGCTTGAGGAGGAGCGGTCGGGCGCGACGGCGGGCGTGCACGAAGGAGCGGCGGCGGCGGGCAGCCTGGCGGCGTCGTCGTCTTTGGTGCGTTGGGGGAAATGGAGATGAATTTGGAAATTTTGCAAAGACCCCGCTTATATACAGAGACCTTTAGTCCTGGTTGGTGGCTCCAACCGGGACTAAAGGCCCCCCCCTTTAGTCCCGGTGCGAGCCACCAACCGGGACTAAAGGTGAAATTTCACCATGCCGAGCGGCGGGAAGCCAGGCCTTTAATCCCGGTTGGAGGCTCGCACCAGGACTAAAGGGGGGCCTTTAGTCCCGGTTGGAGCCACCAACCGGGACTAAAGGGATGTGCTTCCCGTGTCAAATGTTTAGTCTCGCCTTACTAGTTGAGAGGAGCTTGCAGCGGTTTATAATAAGCCCCGCCGCGGCTTCCCTGTCGAGCTCCTCTCTAAGCAGTCCTTTGTGGGCCTACCAAACCTGTCCTGCCGTATGGGCCCTACTGGGGCGTGTGGGCCTGAATCCTGGCCCAACAAGTAGTTAGGTTTCTAGTCATATGCAGGCCGTGGCAGGCCAGTAGGCGGGCATTTTTTTTTCTTCATTTATTTTCTTTTGTTTCTACTTACAGCCAAATATTTAGAGTTTCTGAGTGAATCTTTTTGCTTTAGGTCACAAAGATTGTAAACTTCCTGTTAGTGCTAGTAGTTTTCAAATTTTAATAGTTTAAATTTGAATTATTTGACATTTGTGTGAATCACTGGTTTATGAATAACTTTACTTTAAAAATAGATTTTGAGTGATTCTTTTTCTGTTGTTTAATATTAGTGTGTTTTATCATTATATTCAATTTGGTAATTCTTAGGTTATTTTTAATGGGTGTTTTAATCAAAAACAGATTCTGTTTAGCTCTTTTAGTTTTATAGCTTAAAAAATCAGTAAATGCGTGAAAAATAGCGAATGAAGTCAGAAAGGGTTGAAAATTGATGATGTGGCTTTGAATGGTGCATGTTTAACGCACAAAAAGTCTAGAGTTGAAATAAGTTTAAAAGATGAAATGCCTTTGTAACAGATGAGTTTTCGCCCGAAACCTTGATACTTCGAAAAAGATTGTCCATTTTGTACACGAAGTGCATCCAGTGTTTGTCGTAACCCTTTCAACTTTTTACCACATGCTATGTGGGTGAAATGGTTATATCATGCCAACTTTCAACCTTTTCATAGTTAATTTGTAGTGCTTTTCAATTTCAGGGTCATTTAGCTCAAAAAATCAGTAAATGCATGAAAAATAGCGAATGAAGTCAAAAAGGGTTGAAAATTGATGATGTGGCTTTGAATGATGCATGTCGAACGAACAAAAATTCTGGAGTTCAAATAAGTTTAAAAAATGAAATGCCTTTGTAACAGATGAGTTTTCGTCTGAAACCCTAATACTTTGAAAGAGATTGTCCATTTTGTACATGAAGTGCATCCAGTTTTGACCGTAACCCTATCAACTTTTTACCACATGCTATGTGGGTGAAATGATGATACCATGCATATTTCAACCTTTTCAGAGTTCATTTGTAGTGCCTTTCAATTTCATGGTCATTTAGCTCAAAAAATAGCAAATGAAGTCCTACATAATACATGAAATATTTTGTTTGGACATAATATTTCTTCTTGTTTCAAATGCCAAAACACATAAGTAGCCTAACTATTACAAAGAGTCCCTCCGGTTTGTCTGAAATTGGACTTTCCAGATATAAAAGTCCAGAAACTCACTAGAGAAGAAAGTGATCACGGTGAAGCCGGTCACATCCCAGAATGGGATCTTGGGGTATAAAACTTTTTCTTCGCGTGTGTCCCTTTGTGCCGTAACCATGGACAATCTTCATCATTTAACAGGATGCTCAGGTCAATATTCACTGTGAAGGGAGCAATTTCATGAAACTTTTCATAATCTTCTGACATGTCTGTCTTGTCCTCCACTCCCACGATGTTTCTTTTCCCTGAAAGAACTATGTGGCAGTTTGGCTCATCGTATGATGTATTTGGTTCCTTATCTTTTCTTTTTCTCGGCTTGGTAGACATGTCCTTCACATAGAAAAACTGCGCCACATCATTGGCTAGGACGAATGGTTTGTCTGCGTACCCAAGATTGTTGAGATCCACTGTTGTCGTTCCGTACCGCGGGTCTTCCTTTACCCCACCTCCTGTTAGATTGATCCATTTGCATTGAAACAAAGGACCTTCGTACCACATCCATAATCAAGTTCCCATATCTTCTCTATGTAACCATAATATGTGTCCTTTGCCCTATTGGTGTTTGCTGCATTAAAACGGACACCACTTTGGTTGGTGCTCTTTTTATCTTGGGCGGTCATGTAAAATGTATTCTCATTTATCTCGTACCCTTTGAAAGTCAATATAGTTTAAGATGGTAACTTGGACAGCAAGTATAACTCATCTACAATAGTGTCGTCATGCATGAGACGTGTCAGCAACCAACCGGCGGAAATCCCCGTTTGTTCACGTGTAATCCAGTTGACGGTGTCCTAGACTCGGGGGTACTCACCACGTCGTCTCCCGATCAGTTGGATTGGGCCGAGGACCCCCATGGCCGTTTGCTCATGGGCCAGTTCGGACAGCCGATGTATACACGAGGAAGATTCCGCAAGACTTGGTGATCAAGACAAGGACTCCTCCCCACCGGCGTATGCGACTAGGACTCTTGTTATCCTAGGCCTCTGGTACATTATATAAGCCGAGGCCAGCCTAGTCGATGGGGGATCATGACATTACTCATCATACCTTAGGGTTTAGACCACAACATATGATCTTGAGGTAGATTGACTCTTGTAATCTCTATATTCAGCAAGATCAATCAAGCAGGAAGTAGGGTATTACTTTCCATTAAGAGGGCCCGAACCTGGATAAACATCGTGTCCCCTATCTCCTGTTACCCATCGATCCATGACACACAGATTGGGACCCCTACCTGAGATCTGCCGGTTTTGACACTAACAATGGTGCTTTCATTGAGAGTTCCGCTGTGTGTTTGGCAAAAGGATCAATGGCTCGCCTGCAGATCAACTCGACGTCGGCGTCTTCGTTGCCGGCTCAACTAGTCACCTTGGCTTGACCGAGGACTGTGCCCTACCTCCAATCATCATGTTCGGACGAGGGCCTTCATCAACATCAACTCTGATCTCTATCAAGATCATGGAGGAATCATCCATGGAACTCGGGGGCTCAACGTCAACATTGCTCTCGGGCGACCGTGCTGTTTTTTCGAACAGCGAACTTGTATCCGCTACCACCACCTCCTCGAGCATCACTTTCATGATTCCTCTGGTGGAATTGTGTGGAATTGAGTCTACAACAACACAGTAAAATTTTGTCGCGTTCCGATGGAGCAATCTCTGCCGGTCTCCGATACACCGGAGCCCCGTCGAATCTGGACGGGAATCTGGACGAGTTTGGAGCGTGGTGTGCAGTATCTAGCTCTGATGTCCTTTGGAAGATCCAACCGTTGATCGGCTGCGGAATTCCTATATATACCACCCCTCAAAATATCAGCTCGATCCGACTGTCCAAACTCTGGGAACCTTCCAATTAGTGCATCACTTTTCAGATCTGTTTTCTGCGCGAGAACGAATCCGACCTGAGTTCATCTTTTTTATGAACGAGATTTCAGACATCCTTTTTGAAGGAAGTTTTGTATGGGGTATTGTGTTTTGTTTCAAAACACATCCCACCAATTTTAAAGTCTTTTCCAATATGATCTTCACCATCGCGTCGGTGTCAAACCAGCCCGACAACGTTGCTCCACGACTGACGACCTACGCTAGACACGTCGTCGCTTTGTTGAGCCGAGCTCAACTTCTTTGGATCATCATCTCGGCAAGCCGAACAAGAGTTCTACATCACGAAGGATAAATCACCGCCAACCTCACTGCCCTACGAATTACACGGAGCGGGCACATCGGCATCACCGCACGATCACTTCATCAAGCCAGCATTGACCATGTCACGAGTTATGACCTGCATCGGCATGGCCGCACCGTTGCTTGTTCGAGGCGATGTCCACCATGCCGAACTACTTCAACACCTCGGCTGAAATGGCAGCTGCAACGTCTCCTTACCGACCTGCTTCGTCAACTTGTCTGGACCGGGGGCTTCGCCATCCCTTCATCAACCTACTCCGGAGACTTCAGCGTCGTCACGTTAGCTGGACCGGGTGCTTTGCCTCGGCGAGCAAACCTTTACCAGCATCGTCATGCCGTCGCTTCACTGCACATCAGGTAATGGGTGTGCGGACCGAGTCCCAATTTTGGGAGTCACTTTTCTTCCGACTGCTACAACAAATAAACCAGGTGCTATTAATCCTAGCAATTTTTGTTTATTTGGGTTTAATTTTCCCAAGGAATTATTACTCTGCTTTGTTCCATCATCTGTACATATGTCTATCAAATGGTGGTCGCATTAATGACGGTCGCGTGGCGGTTCAGTCAATTTTTGTACATAGTTCGGTGAATGCCGCATCCGGAATTCGGATCGACCTGTGAATTCAGGCTTTGCCACACCTTTACCGCATCACGCCGATGCCCTGCATCGACATTGACTTTGGCGCCAGGCCACATATCTTTAAATAAATTATTATTGTTGGCCTACACTATTTTACATGTGCGGGTAATGGACTTCGACTGCGTCACGTGGTCTCTTCGGCAAGCCGACGCCGTTGTCCAATCGGTGTAAATCGGCTCGCGTGATCACCTTGTTGGTCGTGTTGCCATACCGACGTGTTAGGTTGCCTCGGGGACTTCGGCATCGCCAAGATAGCTCTATCTCATCGAGTGTTCGGCGCACAAGCTATATTTCTTTTATTACTCACTTTGCACAAATTATTTATTATGCAACAAATTTCATTTATTTATTATTACTACAGGTAAATGATTTGGGTCGTGTCGGGGATATACCCCGCGGTATGACCCGGCTGGAGTTGTAAATCGGCGGATGGTAAACCGGCGGAGAGTGAAGACAGAGAGTCAAGACAGATGGCTAAGACAGACGGTAAACCGGCTGGTGCTAAACCAACAGACAGTTAAGACAGATGGCTAAGAAAGACGGTAAACCCGCGAGTGTTAAACCGGCAGAGTTAAGACAGATGGTAGCACCGGCAGGTGTTAAGTCAATCATAACCCGGCAGACAATGTTAAACCGACAGACAATGTTAAACCAACAGACAATCTTAAACCGGTAGACATTAAGAAGCCCAGGAAGGGAAGTCAAAATAGTTTAAGTCTTAGTCCGAGATGGACTCTATATGTAACCCACCCCTTTAACTTATATAAGGAGGGGCAGGGATCCCCAAAGAGGGACAAGCAAACAACAATCTCTAGGGCTAGATACAATTAGAGGAGAGCCAGTTTACGGCGACTCCCTCGTGATGATAATGAGATCTAGCCTCAAACAACATATAGGGTTGTTACCGGATGATGTTTCCCGGGGCTCGAAGCTGTCTAAATCCTCGTCTTGTGTTGCGTTTCTCGATTCCGCTCAAGCCCTCTCAAACTACCACATAGATGCGTTGGCCTCACGACTAAGTCCTTCCGCTAGGACATCTGACATGAAAATTCCACGACAGTTGGCGCCCACCGTGGGGCTTGCGCACGGTGGTGTTGAGTTCTTGAAGGGATTTTTCCCAGGGATCGAGGGAGTTTTGGAGGGATCTCTTCAGGGATCAAGGAGTTCGATATTATACAGAGAAAATTAAGATTTGCA
This sequence comes from Triticum urartu, assembly GCF_003073215.2. Lineage (NCBI taxonomy): Eukaryota > Viridiplantae > Streptophyta > Magnoliopsida > Poales > Poaceae > Triticum > Triticum urartu. The sequence goes on from NW_024113967.1 coordinate 23,303, forward strand.
TCGGGTGTGCTATTACTGCTGCAAGTTGAAGATGCGTTCGAGATCAATCAATGGAAGGATCGCGTCAGAGGGACCAATAGAAATTTTTTGCAGCATGTTGTAACATTGAGGAGCGGTCGAGTCACAAGTCACGGAGACCGTATTTTCCGACACGCCAAGTTCCGAAGGTTTTGTCGGTACCGCGACTTCGGACTCATGGAGCGTCCATCAATCATACCAACTACTACAACATGTTGTCATACAAGAGGACCAACATGATCTAGGCTACTCACGTGGGTTGAGTGCTAGTTCAAATCTTCTGAATTGTTGTTATCTCAGATATTTATACATACATGGAGACAGACTGTACAAGGAAAGATGAGATGAGATGTCCAATCAGCAGCATTGCACAAGGGGCGTGGGGTTGCCAAGTCAACCACGACCCGGACTGGATGGGATCCTAGGTGTACTATTAGAAAAAGGGTCAAATGTGAAGCACATTGGTGCCGGTTTGAATTTGAGCCGGTACTAATGTGTGCATTAGTGCCGGTTCCATCGGCTAGACGGCCGCTCTCATTAGTACAGGTTCGTGGCGAACATTTAGCACCGGTTCATGCCACGAACCGGTACTAAAGTGAGTGGTGGCAGGATGTTGTCAGTCCGGGGCCCCTCCAGCACCTTTAGTACCGGGTCGTATCATGAACCGGTACTAAAGGTCGTCCTACATAGACCCTTCGTCCACCCGAGCTCGCTATGTTCTTCCCCCTTCCCCTCTCCTCTCTGTTCTTTTCCCTCTTCCTCTCAAGCTCATCACACATTTTGCCCAAAATTTGTCAAGATTTGAAAGCCCCCATCCATTCAAATGATCACAAAGGTTCGCAACTTTGTCCTTTCATCTCTCATTGCTAGATTAGCTCGTGCAATGCTTTATATAGTGATTGATTTTTGAGTTTAGTAATTTGGGAGGAATTATATATATGTGCTAGTATTTGATTTATATGCAATCTGAGGTCAAAAATAACACTTAGTTTGCATATGTAGGTGTGGTTTACTTAGTGCCTTCTAAATCTCCGTCATAACCACCGTCGATCGCCCGCAACGTCCCGTCGCTGGCACCACCTTGTGGTGAGCCTCTTGTTCATGAAGTTTTATATAAAAAAATGATGTTTGTGTGATTCGGATATATAGTTACTCGTATAATTATCTTACCCATACATTGTTTGTTATACATAGTGCCATGGTTTTGATATCCGTCCCCGTCGGCCCTCGTCCGGGTTATGATTCGGATGTGGTATATTCTCTTTTAAAACTATTCATTGCATTTCGTGTTTATGACAAATTATGCCCATCAAGTTGACATAGATATTTGTATGTAGGAGGTAGTTGAACCGGAAATTCCAACCGACCCTATTATCGAGAGGTTAAATTTAGTTGAAAGAGAAAACGAGGATTTGAAGGAAAAATTGAAAAGAATTGAGGGGGAGAAGATGGAATTGGAGTTGCATGTTGCCGATGTCGTCGATGATCACAAGATTAAGATGGAGAAAATGCGCTTGAAGATTAGAAAGATTAGAAAATATGCCATTCATAGTGAGGCTTGGTATCATTATGATGTTGGATCAATTGTTACCTTAGTTGTGATCTTGATCACATTTGTTGCTGCATTTAAATTCTTTAGCTAGAGAGTTATTTGTTTGTTGCATTTAAGTGTTGTATGATCTTTATGTATGAACTTTATGTATTGTATTAATTTGGTGTTTTCGATGCTGTGTATTGAAGATGAGCCGGCAATGGATGTACGATGACCGATGCTCTCCCGAGTTAATTAATGGCGTGCGTACTTTTCTGCTTGTGGCTGAGGCAAACAAGCAGGCGGATGGTTTTATGCCTTGTCCATGTGCTGGCTGTAAGAATGGTCACAATTACTCTACGTCAAGAACCATTCACGTCCACCTGTTTGAGTCCGGTTTCATGCCCCACTATAATGTTTGCCCAAGCATGGAGAAAGAGGGGTTATGATGTAAGACAATGAAGAAGAAGAGGACGACGACAGCTATCCTGGCCATGGGTTCCCTGAATGCGATGATACAACAATGAGGGAAGAAGCTGAGCCAGCAATGCAGGAAGAAGCTGAAGAAGAGGCATCGGAGGAGCCCGTTGATGATCTAGGTCGGGCCATTGCCGATGCAAAGAGAAACTACGCAAGTGATTTGGAGAAGAAGAAGTTGCAGCGCATGTTAGAGGATCACAAAAAATTGTTGTACCCGAATTGCGTAGGTGACAAGAAAAAGCTGGGCACCACACTGCAATTGCTACAATGGAAGGCAGAGAATGGTGTATCTGACAAGGGATTTGGAAAGTTGCTGGTAATGATAAAGAATATGCTTCCAAAGGAAAACGAATTGCCCGAGAGTACGTACGAAGCAAAGAAGGTTGTCTGCCCTCTAGGGTTAGAGGTGCAGAAGATACATGTATGCCCTAATGATTGCATCCTCTACCACGGTGAGTACAAGGATTTGAATGCTTGCCCGGTATGCGGTGCATTGCGCTATAAGATCAGCCGCGATGACCCTGGTGATGTCGAGGGCGAGCGCCCCAGGAAGAAGATTCCTGCCAAGGTGATGTGGTATGCTCCTATAATACCACGGTTGAAACGTTTGTTCGAAAAGAAAGAGCATGCCAAGGCGATGCGATGGCACAAAGAAGACCGTAAGAACGACGAAAAGTTGAGAGTACCCGCTGACGGGTCGCAGTGGAGAAAAATCGAAAGAAAGTACGGGAAGGAGTTTGCAGATGACGCAAGGAATGTATGGTTTGGTCTAAGCGTAGATAGCATTAATCCTTTTGGGGAGCAGAGCAGCAACCATAGCACCTGCGCTGTGACTCTATGTTTGTATAACCTTCCTCCTTGGTTGTGCATGAAGCGGAAGTTCATTATGATGCCAATCCAAGGCCCTAAGCAACCCGGCAACGACAATGATGTGTACCTAAGGCCATTAGTTGAAGAGATCTTACAACTGTGGAATGGAACAGGTGTACGTGCGTGGGATGAGCATATTGGGGAAGAATTTTACCTAAAGGTGTTGTTGTTCGTGACCATCAATGATTGGCCTGCTCTCAGTAACCTTTCAGGACAGACAAACAAGGGATACCGCGCATGCATGCACTGTTTGGACGATACCGACAGTATATATTTGGCTAATTGTAAGAAGAATGTGTAACTGGGACATTGTCGATTTCTTCCGAGCAGGCATCCCGTAAGAAAGAAAGGCAAGCATTTCAAAGGTGAGGCAGATCACCGGACGAAGCCACGCCACCGTACTGGTGCTGATGGACATGATATGGTCAAGGATTTGAAGGTGGTCTTTGGAAAGGGTCATGGTAGACAACCTGTTCCGAATGACGCTGTCGGACGCGCACCCATGTGGAAGAAGACTTCTATATTTTGGGACCTGCCCTATTGGAAAGACCTAGAGGTCCGCTCCACAATCGACGTGATGCACGTGGCGAAGAATCTTTGTGTGACCCTGCTTGGCTTCTTGGCGTGTATGGGAAGATAAAAGATACACCTGAGGCACGGGAGGACCAGCAACGTATGCACAGAAAAGACGGCATACATCAAGGTCATGCAAGCTATGCTCTTACCAAAGAAGAGAAGGAAATCTTCTTTGAATGCCTGCTCAGTATTAAGGTACGGTCTGGCTTCTCATCGAATATAAAGGGAATAATAAACATGGCAGAGAAAAAGTTTCAAAACCTAAAGTCTCATGACTGCCACGTGATTATGACGCAACTGCTTCCGGTTGCATTGAGGGGGCTTCTACCAGAAAATGTTTGATTAGCCATTGTGAAGCTATGTGCATTCCTCAATGCAATCTCTTAGAAGGTAATCGATCCAGAAATCATACCAAGGTTAGAGAATGATTTGGTGCAATGTCTTGTCAGTTTCGAGTTGGTGTTCCCATCATCCTTCTTCAACATCATGACGCACGTCCTAGTTCACCTATGCGAAGAGATTAACGTTTTGGGTCCTGTATTTCTACACAATATGTTCCTCTTTGAGAGGTTCATGGGAGTCTTAAAGAAATATGTTCATAACCGTGCTAGGCCAGAAGGAAGCATCTCCAAGGGCCTTGAAAATGAGGAGGTCATTGAGTTTTGTATTGACTTTATTCCCGACCTTAAGCCGATTGGTGTTCCTGAATCGCGACATAAGGGCAGACTGGATGGAAAAGGCACGCTAGGAGGGGAACAAATAATATGTATGGATGTACATTCTCTCACTGAAGCACACTACACAGTTCTACAGAATTCCGCCTTGGTGGCTCCGTATATGGATGAACACAAGAATTTTCTACGCTCCAAACACCGGGAGCAATCTGATGACTGGATTACACGTGAACAAACCAGGAGTTTCGCCAGCTGGTTGCAGACACGTACAATGCATGACGCCTCTATTGAAGATGACATGTACTTGCTGTCCCAGTTACCATCTTCGAATATAATGACTTTCAAAGGGTATGAGATACATGGTAATACATTTTACACGATGGCCCAAGATAAGAAGAGCACCAACCAAAACAGTGGTGTCCGCTTTGATGCAGAAACCAAGACGGGAAAGGAAACATATTATGGTTATATACAGGACATATGGGAACTTGACTATCGACGTGGTTTGAAGGTCCCTTTGTTTCAGTGCAAATGGGTCAATATGACACGAGGCAGGGTAACGGAAGACCCGCGGTACGGAATGACAACAGTGGATCTCAACAATCTTGCGTATGCAGACGAACCATTCGTCCTAGCCAATGATGTGGCCCAGGTTTTCTATGTGAAGGACATGTCTACCAAGCCGAGAAAAAGAAAAGATAAGGACGCGAATGCATCGTACGATGAGCCAAAGCGGCACATAGTTCTTTCTGGGAAGAGAAACATCATGGGAGTGGATGACAAGACAGACATGTCAGGAGATTATGAAAATTTTGATGAAATTGCTCCATTCACAGTGAATATAGACCCGAGCATGGCACAGAGACGAACCATTGATGAAATTTTTTTTCGGCTAAATGACCCTAAAATTGAAAAGCATTTCAAATGAACTCAGAAAAGGTTTAAAGTTGGCATGGTATCACAATTTCACCCACATAGCATGTGCAAAAAAGTAGAGAGGGTTACCACAAAAACTGGATGCACTTCGTGTACATAATGGACAATCTCTTTCGAAGTATCAGGGTTTCGGACAAAAACTCATCCGTTACAAAGGCCTTTCATTTTTTAAATAACCTAAGCATTACCAAATTGAATATAATGATAAAACACACTAATATTAAACATAAGAAAAAAGAATCACTGAAAAATCTATTTTCAAAGTTAAGTTATTCACAAACTAATGATTCACACAAATTTCAAATAATTCAAAATTTAAACTATTCAAATTTGTAAACTACCGGTACTAACAGAAAGTTTGTAATTTTTTGTACCTAAAGCAAAAATATTCACAAAGAAACTCTAAATACAGCAAAAAACAACTCAAAAATAAATAAAACAAAAATAAATAAAGCAAAAAAAAAAGAAAAAAAGCCCACCTACTGGGCCACAGTGGCCTGCATACGACTAGAAACCCATATTCTAGTTGGGCCAGGATGCAGGCCCGCTAGCCCAGTAGGCCCAACAGGGCATCGCAGCAGAGGTAGGCCCAGAAGGCCTGCTTAAGAGAGGAGCTCGAGATAGCTGTGACGGCGGGGCTTATAAGCAGGTGCGAGTGCCCCTCGGCTAGCGAGGTGGGACTAAACTTCTGCGCTCCTCGCCTGGCAGCGCACACCCTTTAGTACCGGGTCGTGGCTCCAACCGGTACTAAAGGGGGGGGGGGTCTTTAGTACCGGTTGGTGCCACCACCCGGTACTAAAGGGGTGCGCTTCCCGCCGCTTCGCCTGGCCAAAAGAGACCTTTAGTACCGGTTGGTGGCTCCAACCGGTATAAAGGTGGGTTCTATATAATAAAACACTTCAAAAAATTTGTCAGTTTCTCATCTCTCCCTGCTTCTTTCTCCTCTACCCCGTCGCCGCCGCCCCTCGTCGCCGCCCGTCGCCGTCCCATCGCGTCTCGCCGTCGTCCCGTCCTCGCCCGTCGCCGCGCCCCGCCCCGTCCTCCCGTCGTCCCCGCCCGGCCCCGTCCCCCGTCTCCGTCTCCGTTCCGTCCCCGTCGCGCCCCCCATCGTCGCGCCTCGCCGGTGAGCTTCCTGCCCCGGCCGCCATGTACCACACACACACACATTGTTATAGAAATGTTAGCAATCTTTTTTTTAGTTATAGAATTATTAGAAATGTTAGTTATATAGAAATGTTTTTTAGTTATAGAAATATTAGAAATGTTAGTTATATAGAAATATTAGAAATGTTAGTTATATAGAAATATTAGAAATGTTAGTTATATAGAAATGTTAGTTATATAGAAAATGTTAGTTATATAGAAATGTTAGTTATATTAGAAATGTTAGTTATATAGAAATGTTTTTTAGTTATAGAAATATTAGAAATGTTAGTTTTAGTTATAGAAATATTAGAAATGTTAGTTTTAGTTATAAAATTTAGAATTTGCATATATGAAATCACAATCCATCATTTAAAAAATGTTACTTTACTTTTGCGGCATATAGTATTTGTTGTCGACGATGCCCGGCCCGCATCCTCGCCGTCGACCCGTTCGCGACGACGTCCTGCTTCAGAGGACCCATGTCCGGGACTGGGCTCCGCCGGGCTGGCACTGGGAGGTGCTACCTTCAGGGGCGCGACGCTTGGTGAGGAACCCGGCCCCGGGTCCCGTCGTCGACCCTCATCTCCTTTGGTGGCGTTCGCGTGGGCCACTTTCGGTGCGGAGGGAGCCGGCCCCGCCGGAGGTGGTACGTCGCCGTGTCAGGGAGGAGGACGAGCACGTCCATCGCTACATGGCTGCTATGGACGTCAGGTTCTCCAATACCTGGCAGGTTCTTTGGGGAGATCACCCGAGCTATGATCCAGTGATGGTTCCTTCACTTTGGTTGTCCACCGCCTAGATTACTCTCTAGTATTCGATCTTTATTAGCTAGCTAGCTAGCTAGTGATGTATTCGATATATAATATTCGAGATTATATTATTAATTCGAGACGATGTATTCGAGATTATATCTATTATTCGAGACGACGTATTCGAGATTATATTCGATGATGCTTATTATGTACTATGATTGATTCAGTTTTTCCTTATTAATTGATTGCATCCATGCATTGTAATTTGAATATATTTCTTTTGGATTAGTTAAATAAAACCTATGGCGGACAATACCGGCAGAGAGGGAGAAGAGGCCCTGTTCAATATCATACGCAATCCTCGCGGGCCAGATGATGATCAGAATGAAGAAGATTATGACGGCTCCGAATATCTAAACAACACCGGGGAGGGTGATATGATATTCGATCGCGACGACCGAATTGATGAAGTCATGAACTATGAACATGACGAAGAAAATGTTGATCTTGAAACAACAAAGACCGGCGAGGTATATATATTTATATAAGCAGGCATCTGGTGATCATCACATGTTTTAAATGACTTGAAGATATATTAACGAATCGATCTTTCTTCTTTCAGCCATCCGGATGCAAGCAAATCTTCAGGCAACAGGAAACGAGGCCCGAACAAAAAGTTGAAGGAGGGCGTAAAGTACAATATCGAGGCCATCAAACCTAATGGCGAACCATTAGCGCCTAAGAAGATTGCGGACAAGTTCATTCGTCAGTGCGGAGTTCTTGTGAAGGACCAACTCCCGATCTCCCTTCAAGAATGGAGAGAGCCAGCAAAGCCACGTCCAGGAGTTACTTTTGTCGACGACAGACAAAAACTTCTGCTTTGGGAAACGCTCATGGAACATTTCACCCTACCAGATCATTTCACAGATGCAGATGTGGAGAAAGTCAAGGACGCTGCTCTTAGGAAGATGGCGGTTGCATTCAACAACCACAAGAATCGTGAATGGGACAAGTACGTCAAGGGAGGAAGGAAGACTCCAGTATTCGAGGGAACACTAGAGAAGCAAAGTGCTCATTGGGACGATTTCGTGAAATTCAAGGATTCGGAATTATCTAAGGAACGGTCGAGAATAAACAAGGCCAATGCCAAAAAAGGATAAGTTCCATAAGCTGGGGCCAGGTGGCTATGCGGTGGGAATGCCTAAGTGGGATAAGTCTGAGAAAGAGATGGAGGATGCAGGTGTCACTCCAGAAACATTGAGCTGCCCCCAGGTGCAGGACTTGGTTCTATGCGCATGGGGGGGAGTTGGACCCGAAGACAGGCAAAGTTTCGAAGAAGGCATGTCTGGACGGAGCCGAAGATAAGCTACTTGTTGCAATAGAAGAGGCTCGATCGGGGGTGTTCGAGCCCAACAGAGAGAACGATGAGCTTACGCGTGCCCTGGGAAATCCTGAACACCCGGGAAGAACACGAGGCATGGGCGCTATTCTGTGGTATGAGGGGTTTTCGGACTGGAACGCCGACTACAGAACCCGTGCGAGAAAGAAGATTGCGGAGGAGAAGAAGAGGAAGATGGAGGAGGAGCAGAGGAAGCTAGACTATGAACGCCTTCAAGGCCTAGAATCAGCGCACGCAGACTTGGCAGTCAAATTCCAGCGGCAGCAGGAGCAGATCGACTCACTTAGCCAGCAAAGGGGGTCTCAGCAGCTGCAGCAGCTAGCGGATGATCCAGCATTGGATAGCACCGTCCCATCCATGCCGAGAAGCAGCGTGGGTTCCGCCCCGGGCGACGCATTGCTGGATAGCTACCCAGTGGATGACATCATGGAGAACACTAACTGCGAGCTACACTTCAAAATGAAGAACATATCCATGAAGGTGGCGGACGCCCTTGCTTTTACAAATCCCCCCGAGGCAACCTTCCATTGCAACCCGATTCCAGCGGGCTATGCTCGTGTCTTGGTTGATGAGGTGGTGGACCAATATTCGGGGCTAGAGCTTGACATTCCTGGAGGTGACGAGGAGCACACACTGGGAGAGGCCAACATCGTATCATCCTATGGAGAAAGGATTGCATCATCTCGAAGGTGACGATGAGCACACACTGGGAGAGGCCAACCATCGTATCATCCTATGGAGAAAGGATTGCATCATCTTTCGAAGGCCACCGACACCGCGTCATCCGACTCCTCGTCGAAGTCCGCCACCGAGTCAGCAGACTCCCGCTCCTCCAAGTCCACCAACGCGTCAGGCCACTCCTCCTCCAAGTCCGGCACAGCTTCAGGCCACTCCTCCTCCTCCAAGTCTGGCAAAGCGTCAGGCCACTCCTCCTCCAAGTCCGGCACAGCTTCAGGCCACTCCTCCTCCTCCAACTCAGCCACGTCAGCCGTCTTCGCCGCCTCAGCAATCACGGAAGAGAGCCGCCTCAGCTATGGTGCGTAGCGGTACAAGTCGAGGTAGTACTGGAGGTACAGGCGGAGGCAAGCGATTTCAATATGGTCCAAGCCTCGCGCCTCTTCCGCAGAGGCCTTACGACAAGTCCGAGGAGGAAAACGCAGCCATATCGAAGGCCGAGGTGGAAGCCCATTTTGCACCGAAACCGCCACCGCCGCCAAGGGAGAAAGTGCCTGAGGAAAAGATTGACCACTTCATTCGTATGGCTAGAGCACCCAGCTCCCAAGCCTGTTGACACAGACTATGAGCGCCACCTCAGGAAGTTAAATCGAGCACGTCTACAGAAAGAGGCGAGCTCGAGCTCGAGCAAATCAGCTGGCAAAACATGCGGTAAAACCGTTCCCCAGCTGGGAGAACAGGCGGCAATCAATCCCCCCGCTTGTTGTGCCAACAACACATGAGAGTAGGCGCGCCCAATATTATTGTGGGCAAACCGTTAACGTTCCCGGGCTGGGCGATGTGGTAATAACCGAGGAGCATATTGAGCAGGCTGAAAGCTCATGATCACTGTTGGACAACTCCTCGATATCGAGCCCATGTCTCCGACTAGAGAGGAGGAAATAAAACGGAAATATGTCCGGGGCCAACCTTTGGTCGAGCCAGACGAGGTCAAGAAGCTCCCAACGAGAATGTATGAATTGCATCAATGGTACATGGACATTACCAAGATTTCCAATCGAGAGTCCCTCATGGTGAATGTCAAGAAGGATCATTACTACCATGAGAAAGCTGTGTCCGTTGAGTATTCAGAACTATTTCAGTTATACAATCAAGACGCACTCGACAAATCTATCGTTCAGTTGCTATTGTCTGTAAGTGATTTCTTTCTGTAATTTAAGTCTCAAGCTAGCTGTAGTGATCATTTTGATCAATCATTACCTGTAATTATCCTCACTATATTCTTTTCTGTGGTATTATGCAGGATGAAGATTTATGAAATGAAAAAAGGTGGACGCTATGGCATTGGGTTCGTTGACCCAAATACCATTAATGAATACACATGGAAATTAGATCCATATTACGAAAAAAGTGTAGAGGAAAGCATGCTAGAGTTCTTCAAGCGCCTCAAATACAATGAAGATATACTACTTCCTTACAACTTCGAGTGAGTCACACTGTCTTGTACTACAAATTCTGTTTTTGCCTACTAGCTAGCTACATGTTTTTGCTTACATATGCCCGCTTAATTAAGACATGCAAACGTGTGTGCATGCAGATTTCACTGGATCTTGTTAATCATTAAAGTTGATGAAGGAACAGTTGAAGTACTAGACTCACTACTTAAGAAAGCAAGTGACTACACCATCGTGAAGGGGATAGTCAACAGGTAATTTCAATCATTATTAACTATATCTCGGCCTATTTAATTAGTTCGTCATTTCCTGATAACAACTATTTAATAACCCATTTATTCATTTTCTTTGTCGGCGGGCAGGGCTTGGGCAAAGTTCATCAGCGTCACTCCAGGCCAATGGAAACAAAATCTGAAATGGTATCGACCCAAGGTAAGTAATTAAGTAGTACTAGCTAGCTGCCATCTCTTTAATTATCATGCTTGATTAATTATTATCTGATCAAATTCCATTCTCGTAAAGGCCCTGAAGCAGGCGCCGGGGAATAATCTGTGTGCATACTACGTTTGCGAGAACATTCGCATGATGGCGTCCGAAAGGAGCAGATCTCAAAGACAGGAGTGGGTACGTTTGTCAGAACACTATTCACAATTTTTACACCATTATCGATATCTAGTCACACAACTAATACACATGCATATTGATCTCCTTCTTAACAGTTCAAAGAGGTGCGGGAGAAGCTCCTACCAGAGGACCGCATAGAAGCAATTCAAGAGGAAATAGCGGGATTTTTGCTCGACCAGGTCATAGATCCCAAAGGAGAATACTATTACCCGCTACCGCCCCCATGAACCACTTCCAATTGTTATCGTGCTCCGAAGGCACCAATTAGGCTAATGCCACTGGCTCCGAAGGCACCAATTAATAGCAATTGTATATAGCTTGCTAATTGTATATATATACATGTGTGTATATATGTGTGAATTAATTAATGGTGGTTGCAAGACATTCGATGATATATGTGTGTGTGTGTGTGTGTGTCTATGATCGGTTCTACTAGAAATTCTATTTATATATATGCATAACGTGTACAATATGCAGTATCGTAAAATACCAGCAAACAAGAATTAAATGGAAAATAAAAAATTAAATGACAAAGAAATCATAAACCAGAAACCCCCAACCTTTTAATACCGGTTGGTGTCACCAACCGGTACTAAAGGGCTCCCTGCCCCCGGAGCTGGCTCATGCCATGTGGTTGCCCTTTAGCACTGGTTCGTGCTGAACCGGTACTAAAGGGGGGACCTTTAGTGCCCACACTTTAGTGCCGGTTACCGAACCGACACTAAAGGGCCTTACGAACCGGTGCTATTGCTCGGTTTTGCACTAGTGGTAGACTTGATCCACCACCGCGGCTGCGATCACTGCGCCTTGAACCCATAGCCCTAACCCGCTCGCACCAGGCTGATCTGCCTGTGCTGTCTCCTCCGCCGGGCGCGTCTTGCCTCTTCGACCGCGGTGGTCAAACCGCCAAGACCACCATGATCCGGTACCTCCGAGCCATGGCCTCGGCCTCCACAAACAGTCATAGCTCGTCGTCGCGCCTCCGCAATCGCCGGTTAGTTGCTGCAAACAACCATGGCCTCGTGTCATACCTCCATGGAGCCGCCCACCGGACCGTCCCCGCATTCCTGCCGGACACTGTTGCCGCCTCGAGTCACCCACGCCCCTACCCCGCCAAGCTGGCGTTCCTCCAAACCGTCGCTGGCCTGTGTTGTCGCCTCCGCAAATGAAATCGCCAGCATCCTCGATGCTCGAAGCCGCCGCCGGTTCACACTGACGCTGCCTCTTACGCGCTGGATGCAACCCGCGCCCCCAATTCTGCATGTCAGATGCTGTTGTTCCAGTGCTCCGCGGCAAGCCGCGTGAGTCGTCAGCCTTGAACCACCGTCCGTCTGCCTAACTCGCCGCCATGGGTCGTGGGTCACCTCGAGTCCAAATCACCATCAGTATGACAAGCCCCCAGTCGAGTTATCCTTGCCTCCCGCTGAATCCGCTGATCCCCTGAGTCGTTTCTTAGACGCCCTGCTGCTCCAACCTGTCCCTGATGCCGGGTCAATGCCCGCTTCGCGCCCAACCGGGCTGCTGCAAATCGCCTCTGCTGCGCAAGCCTCTCACGCCTCCACCGTCACCGGTTCACGCTTGCAAACCGCCATGACTCCGCCCAGTCGCCTCAACGACGATGAACCACCCCGTCTTATTGCAGCAGGAGAGCCATCACCGGCGTCGATTACGGTGGGAGAGCCGCCCCTGGCCGTGACCCGCCGCCGGTCCACCCCTCAGCTCTGGATTAAAGCTTCACCTCGGGCGGCCGGCCTGGCCGGTTAAGCTGCTGCCTCAGACCGCCCACGCCGGACTCGGACTGCGACACCAGCGGGCTGTAAACCGCCGCCGCGGATTCAGCCCGCCGGACCCGCCGCTACGCGCCCCGGCGTCCGCACCAAGCCGGACCAACCACGGATAAACTGCCGCATCCCCGCCATCTCCGGTTTGCACCTCCACTCCGGCCGGCCTCTGCAAGCCGCCTGGCTCCTCCTCGTGCCACTACGCTGTTCGCACAACGCGCCAGGGGCGGTTCTTGCATCGCCCCTGCGACCTTGGGGCTAGCCCCGTGCCCTCCGCCCGCTGGCCTCTCCCGCCGCGGTGCCCCTGCCTCCGCCTTCGCCGGTGTAGCCTTGAGCTACCCCTGCTTCAGTTTCTGTCGCTGGCGAGTTGCCTTAGCAGGTTTGGGTACCCGATAAAAGGGTGGGGCCGTCTGCGGGTATGAAACTAAAGTCAAAGGTGTTGGGTAACGTAGCAATAATTCAAAATTTTCCTACGTGTCACCAAGATCAATATATGGAGTCATCTAGCACGAGGGAGGAGTGGATCTACATACCCTTGTAGATCGCGCGCGGAAGCGTTCAAGAGAACGGGGTTGATGGAGTCGTACTCGTCGTGATCCAAATCACCGATGATCCTAGCGCCGAACGGACGGCACCTCCGCGTTCAACACACGTACGGAGCAGCGACGTCTCCTCCTTCTTGATCCAGCAAGGGGGAGGAGAGGTTGATGGAGATCCAGCAGCACGACGGCGTGGTGGTGGAAGTAGCGGGATTCCAACAGGGCTTCGCCAAGCGCTGCGGGAGGAGGGAGATGTGTCATGGGAGGGAGAGGGAGGCGCCAGGGCTTAGGTGGTGCCCTCCCTTTCCCCCACTATATATAGGGCCAAGGGAGAGGGGGGGCGCAGCCTTGGCCCTTCCTCCAAGGAAGGGTGCGGCCAGGGAGGAGTCCCTCCTCCCCAAGGCACCTCGGAGGTGCCTTCCCCTTTTAGGACTCTTCCTTTCCCTTATCTCTTGGCGCATGGGCCTCTTGGGGCTGGTGCCCTTGGCCCATATAGGCCAAGGCGCACCCCCTACAGCCCATGTGGCCCCCCGGGGCAGGTGGCCCCACCCGGTGGACCCCCGGGACCCTTCCGGTGGTCCCGGTACAATACCGGTGAAATCCCCGAACCTTTTCCGCGACCCAAAACAATAACTTTCCTATATAAATCTTTACCTCCGGACCATTCCGGAACTCCTCGTGACGTCCGGGATCTCATCCGGGACTCCAAACAACTTTCGGGTTACCGCATACTAATATCTCTATAACCCTAGCGTCACCGAACCTTAAGTGTGTAGACCCTACGGGTTCGGGAGACATGCAGACATGACCGAGATGACTCTCCGGTCAATAACCAACAGCGGGATCTGGATACCCATGTTGGCTCCCACATGTTCCACGATGATCTCATCGGATGAACCACGATGTCAAGGACTTAATCAATCCCGTATACAATTCCCTTTGTCTATCGGTACGATACTTGCCCGAGATTCGATCGTCGGTATCCCGATACCTTGTTCAATCTCGTTACCGGCAAGTCTCTTTACTCGTTCCGTAACACATCATCCCGTGATCAACTCCTTGATCACATTGTGCACATTATGATGATGTCCTACCGAGTGGGCCCAGAGATACCTCTCCGTTTACACGGAGTGACAAATCCCACTCTCGATTCGTGCCAACCCAACAGACACTTTCGGAGATACCTGTAGTGTACCTTTATAGCCACCCAGTTACGTTGTGACGTTTGGCACACCCAAAGCACTCCTATGGTATCCGGGAGTTGCACAATCCCATGGTCTAAGGAAATGATACTTGACATTAGAAAAGCTTTAGCATACGAACTACATGATCTTGTGCTAGGCTTAGGATTGGGTCTTTGTCCATCACATCATTCTCCTAATGATGTGATCCCGTTATCAATGACATCCAATGTCCATGGTCAGGAAACCGTAACCATCTATTGATCAACGAGCTAGTCAACTAGAGGCTTACTAGGGACATGGTGTTGTCTATGTATCCACACATGTATCTGAGTTTCCTATCAATACAATTCTAGCTATGGATAATAAACGATTATCATGAACAAGGAAATATAATAATAACTAATTTATTATTGCCTCTAGGGCATATTTCCAACACTCTCCCACTTGCACTAGAGTCAATAATCCAGTTCACATCGATATGTGATTAACACTCAAGGTCACATCCCCATGTGGACTAACACCCAAAGAGTTTACTAGAGTCAATAATCTAGTTCACATTACCATGTGATTAACACTCGATGAGTTCTGGGTTTGATCATGTTATGCTTGTGAGAGATGTTATAGTCAACGGGTCTGAATCTTTCAGATCCGTATGTACTTCGCAAATCTCTATGTCATCTTGTAGATGCAGCTACTATGCTATATTTGGAGCCATTTCAAATAACTGTTCTACTTGGAGCTATTCTAAATTGTTGCTCCATTATACGTATCCGGTATCTCTACTCAGAGCTATCCGGATAGGTGTTAAGCTTGCATCGACGTAACTCTTCACGTCGAACTCTTTATCACCTCCATAACCAAGAAACATATCCTTATTCCTCTAAGGATAATTTAGACCGCTATCTGGTGATCTACTCCTAGATTACCTTTGTACCCTCTTACCAGATATGTGGCAAGGCACACATCAGGTGCGGTACTCAGCATGGCATACCGTATAGAGCCTATGACAAAAGCATAGGGGACGACCTTCGTCCTTCCTCTTTCTTCTGTCGTGGTCGAGCTTTAAGTCTTAACTTCATACCTTACAACTCAGGCAAGAACTCCTTCTTTGACTGATCCATCTTGAACACCTTCAAGATCATGTCAAGGTATGTGCTCATTTGAAAGTACCATTAAGCGTTTTGATCTATCCTTATAGATCTTGATGCTCAATGTTCAAGTAGCTTAATCCAGGCTTTCCATTGAAAAACACTTTCCAAATAACCATATATGCTTTCCAGAAATTCTACATCATTTCTGATCCATAATATGTCAACAACATATACTCATCAGAAATTCAATAGTGCTCCCACTCACTTCTTTGGAAATACAAGTTTCTCATAAACTTTGTATAAACCCAAAATCTTTGATCATCTAATCAAAGCGTACATTCCAACTCCGAGATGCTTACTCCAGTCCTTAGAAGGATTGCTGGAGCTTTGCATACTTATTAGCATCTTTCAGGATTGACAAAACCTTCCGGTTGTATCACATACAACCTTTCCTCAAGAAAATCATTGAGAAAACAATGTTTTTTGACATCCTATCTGCAAGATTTCATAAACAATGTAGTAATCGCTAATATAATTCCGACAGACTCTTAGCATCGCTATGAGTGAGAAAGTCTCATCGTAGTCAACTCCTTGAACTTGTCGGAAAACATCTTAACGACAAGTCGAGCTTTCTTGATGGTGATACTTACCATCATTGTCCGTCTTCCTTTTAAAATCCATCTGTACTCAACAGCCTTATGACCATCGAGCCGTTCTGCCAAAGTCTACACTTAGTTTTCGTACATGGATCCTCTCTCGGATTTTATGGCCTCGAGCCATTTATCGGAATCCGGGCCCACCATCGCTTCTCCATAGCTCGTAGGTTCATTGTTGTCTAGCAACATGACTTCCAAGTCAGGATTACGTACCACTCTGAAGTAGTACGCATCCTTGTTATCCCACGAGGTTGGGTAGTGACTTGATCTGAAGTTTCATGATCACTATCATAAGCTTCCACTTCAATTGGTGTAGGTGCCACAGGAACAACTTCCTGTGCCCTGCCACACACTAGTTGAAGAGACAGTTCAACAACCTCATCAAGTCTCCACCACCCTCCCACTCAATTCTTTCGAGAGAAACTTTTCCTCGAGAAAGCACCCTATTCTAGAAACAATCCCTTATTGCTTTCGGATCTGAGACAGGAGGTATACCCAACTGTTTTGGGTGTCCTATGAAGATGCATTTATCCGCTTTGGGTTCGAGCTTATCAGCCTGAAACTTTTTCACATAAGCGTCGCAGCCCCAAACTTTTAAGAAATGACAGCTTAGGTTTCTCTAAACCATAGTTCATACGGTGTCATCTCATCGGAATTACGTGGTGCCCTATTTAAAGTGAATGTGGTTGTCTCTAATGCCTAACCCATAAACTATCGTGGTAATTCGATAAGAGACATCATGGTATGCATCATATCCAATAGGGTGCAGTTATGACGTTCGGACACACCATCACACTATGGTGTTCCAGGTTGTATTAGTTGTGAAACAATTTCCACAATGTCTTAATTCTGTGCCAAACTCGTAATTCAGATATTCATCTCTATGATCATATCATAGATATTTTATCCTCTTGTCACGACAATCTTTCAACTTCACCCTGAAATTACTTGAACCTTTCAATAATTCAGACTCATGATTCATCAAGTAAATATACTCAACATCTACTCAAATCATCTGTGAAGCAAGAACATGACGATGTCCATTACATGCCTCAGCACTCATTGGACTGCACACATCAAAATGTATTACTTCCAACAAGTTGCTTTCTAGTTCCATTTTACTGAAAACGAGGCTTTCAGTCATCTTGCCCATGTGGTATGATTTGCATGTCTCAAGTGATTCAAAATCAAGTGAGTCCAAACGGTCCATTTGCATGGAGTTTCTTCATGCATATACACCAATAGACATGGTTCGCATGTCTCAAACTTTTCAAAAACGAGTGAGCCCAAAGATCCATCAACATGGAGCTTCTTCATGCGTTTTATACCGATATGACTTAAGTGGCAGTGCCACAAGTAGGTGGTACTATCATTACTATCTTATATCTTTTGGCATGAACATGTGTATCACTACGATCGAGATTCAATAAACCATTCATTTTAGGTGCAAGACCATTGAAGGTATTCTTCAAATAAACAGAGTAACCATTAATCTCCTTAAATGAATAACCGTATTGCGATAGACGTAATCCAATCATGTCTATGCTCAACGCAAACACCAAATAACAATTATTTAGGTTTTAATACCAATCTCGATGGTAGAGGGAGCGTACGATATTTGATCAACCTTGGAAATACTTCCAACACATATCGTCATCTCACCTTTTAGCTAGTCTCCGTTTATTCCGTAGCCTTTTGTTTCGAGTTACTAACACTTAGCAACCGAACCGGTATCTAATACCCTGGTGCTACTAGGAGTACTAGTAAAGTACACATTAACACAATGTATATCCAATATACTTCTATCGACCTTGCCAGCCTTCTCATCTACCAAGTATCTAGGGTAATTCTGCTCCAGTGGCTGTTCCCCTTATTACAGAAGCACTTAGTCTCGGGTTTGGGCTCAACCTTGGGTTTCTTCACTAGAGCAGCAGCTAATTTGCCGTTTCATTAAGTTTCCCTTCTTGCCCTTGCCCTTCTTGAAACTAGTGGTTTCACACTAGTAGAAAACAGGGCTATGGTCCAGGCCGGCTCAGCCCATTAGTCCCGGTTCAGTGTAGAACCGGGACCAATGTGGGCATTGGTCCCGGTTCGTGAGCCCAGGGGGCCGGCTGGGCCACGTGGGCCATTGGTCCCGGTTCGTCTGGACCTTTTGGTCCCGGTTGGTGGGACGAACCGGGACCAATGGGCCTCGCTCCTGGCCCACCACCATTGGTCCCGGTTGGTGGCTTGAACCGGGACCAAAGGCTCCCCTTTAGTCCCGGTTCATGCCACCAACCGGGACCAATGAGGTGCCTATATATACCCCCTCGCGCAAGAGCAGAGCATAGTGCTCTGTTTTTTCTGGCCAAGGGGGAGAGGGCTTTGTGGTGCTCAAGCTCACCTCCTATGCACATGAGGTGTTCAATGGAATGCCCGAGCCACACTACTTAAGCTTTCTCCTCTCGAAGCTCGACCTTCAAGCTCCATTTTCCTCGAGATTTGTACACTTTTATTAATTTGGACACTTAATTATATATAATGCACGCACAGATGAACCGGCAATGGATGTACGGTGACAGACACACCCGCGAGTACTTTAAGGGCGTGCATGAGTTTCTCGATGCGGCTGAGGCAAACAAGCAGAATGGTTTTATGTGTTGTCCATGCACTGAATGTGGGAATACGAGGTCTTACTCTAACCGGAAAATCCTTCACTCCCACCTGCTTCACAAGGGTTTCATGCCACACTATAATGTTTGGACGAGGCACGGAGAAATAGGGGTTATGATGGAAGACGGCGAAGAAGAAGAGTACGATGACAACTATGTGCCCCCTGAATACGGTGATGCTGCAACGGGGGGAGCTGGTGAAGATCAAGAGGAACCAGACGATGTGCCCAATGATGCTGCCACTGGTGAAGCTGCTGAAGATCAAGAGGAACCAGACGATGTGCCCGATGATGATGATCTCCGCCGAGTCATTGTCGATGCAAGGGCGCAATGCATTAGTCAAAAGGAGAAGCTGAAGTTCGATCGCATGTTAGAGGATCACAAAAAAGGGTTATACCCCAATTGCGAAGATGGCAACACAAAGCTCGGTACCGTACTGGAATTGCTGTAGTGGAAGGCAGAGAATGCTGTGGCTGACAAAGGATTTGAGAAGCTACTGAAAATATTGAAGAAGAAGCTTCCAAAGGATAACGAATTGCCCGACAGTACATACGCAGCAAAGAAGGTCGTATGCCCTCTAGGTTTGGAGGTGGAGAAGATACATGCATGCCCTAATGACTGCATCCTCTACCGCGGTGCATACAAGGATCTGAACGCATGCCCGGTATGCGGTGCGTTGCGGTATAAGATCAGACGAGATGATCCTGGTGATGTTGACGGCGAGCCCCTCAGGAAGAGGGTTCTTGCGAAGGTGATGTGGTATGCTCCTATAATACCACGGTTGAAATGTCTGTTCAGAAACAAAGAGCATGCCAAGTTGATGCGATGGCACAGTGAGAACCGAAAGAAAGATGGGAAGTTGAGAGCACTAGCTGACGGGTCGCAGTGGAGAAAAATCAAGAGAAAGTACTGGGATGAGTTTGCAAAGGACCCAAGGAATGTATGGTTTGCTTTAAGCGCGGATGGCATTAATCCTTTCGGGGAGCAGAGCAGCAATCACAGCACCTGGCCCGTGACTCTCTGTATGTATAACCTTCCTCCTTGGATGTGCATGAAGCAGAAGTTCATTATGATGCCAGTTCTCATCCAAGGCCCTAAGCAACCCGGCAACGAAATTGATGTGTACCTAAGGCCATTAGTTGAATAACTTTTACAGCTGTGGAATGGAAACGGTGTACGTACGTGGGATGAGCACAGACAGGAGGAATTTAACCTTAAGGCGTTGCTGTTCGTGACCATCAACGATTGGCCCGCTCTCAGTAACCTTTCAGGACAGACAAACAAAGGATACCACGCATGCACGCACTGTTTAGATGACACTGAAAGTATATACCTGGACAAATGAAGGAAGAATGTGTACCTGGGCCATCGTCAATTTCTTCCGACCAACCATCAATGTCGAAAGAAAGGCAAGCATTTCAAAGGCGAGGCAGATCACCGGAAGAAGCCCGCCATGCGCACCGGTGATCACGTGCTTGCTATGGTCAATGATTTACACTACGTAATCTTTGGAAAGGGTCCCGGTGGACTAGCTGTTCCGAATGACGCTGAGGGACACGCACCCATGTGGAAGAAGAAATCTATATTTTGGGACCTACCCTACTGGAAAGACCTAGAGGTCCGCTCCTCAATCGACGTGATGCACGTGACGAAGAACCTTTGCGTGAACCTGCTAGGCTTCTTGGGCATGTATGGGAAGACAAAAGATACACCTGAGGCACGAGAGGACCTGCAACATTTGCACGAAAAAGACGGCATGCCTCCGAAGCAGTATAAAGGTCCTGCCAGCTACGCTCTTACAAAAGAAGAGAAAGAAATCTTCTTTGAATGCCTGCTCAGTATGAAGGTCACGACTGACTTCTCATCGAATATAAAGGGAATAATAAATATGCTAGAGAAAAAGTTTCAGAACCTAAAGTCTCATGACTGCGACGTGATTATGACGCAACTCCTTCCGGTTGCATTGAGGGGGCTTCTATCGGAAAACGTCCGATTAGCCATTGTGAAGCTATGTGCATTCCTCAATGCAATCTCTCAGAAGGTGATTGATACAGAAATCGTACCAAGGCTAAGGAGTGATGTGGTGCAATGTCTTGTCAGTTTCGAGCTGGTGTTCCCACCATCCTTCTTCAATATCATGACGCACGTCCTAGTTCATCAAATAGCAAATAGAATGAATTAATAGCAAATAGAATGAACTACAAAACTTTTATGAAAATAAAAACAATCAATTAAAATATTATGTTATGATCAACTAAAATAAAACTATAATATTCTTCAATAGCAAAAAGATTATAATTTGTGTGGCCTAAAATCAAACTATAATTTCTGTGACCTAAAATAAAAAATAAATAGCAAAGAAGAAAAAAATTCTAATTTTATAGTAAAGTTATTCATAAACTAGTGATTCACACAAATTTTTTAAAATTCAAATTTAAACTATTTAAAATTTAAAACTAATGGCACTAACAGAAAGTTTATAATTTTTGTGACCTAAAAGCAAAAAGAAATCACTAAAAAACTGTAAGTATTTAGTTGTAAGTAGAAATAAAAAATAAATAGAAAAAAATTCTAATTTTATAGTAAAGTTATTCATAAACTAGTGATTCACACAAATTTTTAAAAATTCAAATTTAAACTATTTAAAATTTAAAACTAATGGCACTAACAGAAAGTTTATAATTTTTGTGACCTAAAAGCAAAAAGAAATCACTAAAAAACTGTAAGTATTTAGTTTTAAGTAGAAATAAAAAATAAAAAACCAAAAAAATGTAGAAATAAAAAAGAAAAAACCAAAAAAAATGCCACCTACTGGGCCTCCACGGCCTGAATACGACTAGAAACCCTACATGGGCCAGGATTCAGGCCCGCAGAAGGCCCAATAGGCCCACAGGCAAAGCAGTGTCAAATTAGGCCCATAGGCCTGCAGTTCAGAGGAGTTCGAGAGGGAGGAGGCAGCAGAGCTTATAAACTGGTGTTGGGCGCTGTCAACTAGCGATGTGGGACTAAACTTTTGGGCGCGGGGCGCACAAGGGCATTGGTCCCGGTTGGTGGCACCAACCGGGACTAAAGGTGGCATTGGTCACGGTTCGTGGCACCAACCGTGACCATTGCCCCCCTTTAGTCCCGGTTGGTGCCACCAACCGGGACCAATGGGCTTCGCTTCCCGCCCTTTGGGCTGCCGAAAAGAGGCCATTGGTCTCGGTTCGTGAGCAACCGGGACTAATGCCCACCTTTAGTCCCGGTTGCAGTTGCAGTTGCCGACGCCGCCAGGCTGCCCCGATGCCGCCCGCCCCCATCATCGTCGCCGTCGCCCGCGACGCGCGCCGCCCCGGCCCGCCCCCGTCGCCGTCGCCCTCGTCCCTGCCCCGACGCGCACCGCCCCGTCCCGCCCTCGCCGTCGCCCGCGCCGGCCGGCCCCTTGCCCGACGCCCGCCGCCCCGGCCCGCCGTCGCCGTCGCCCGCGTCTCCTACCCCAAGCGCGCGCCCACTGCCCCGTCGCCATCCTCGCCGCCGACTCCGCGGTCCTCCTCTGGTCCGGCCGGCGCCCTAGTTAGCATTTTTTTCATATATATATGCTTTTTTTCATATATATATATATGCTTGTTTTTTATATATATGTATACATATGTTCTCTGTGTATATATCTATGTTCATGTATATATGCAAAAGATTAGGATTAGAAAAATTAGGATTTTTTTCTGTTCATAGATTTTTTTTGGTGATATTAATTATTGTAAATATGAAAATGTTTGTATATTCATATGAACAAATGAATTAGAAGAGGGAGAAGAAGAGGGGGTCGAGAGGGGGTCTAGGGTCGCCGAGGGGTCGAGGGTCGTCGAACATGAGAGGAGGAAGAGAAAAAAGAAGAGGAATAAGAAAAGAAAAAAGAGGAGAAGAAAGAATAGAGGAGAACTCCTCTATTCTTTCTTCTCCTCTTTTTTTCTTCTTCTTCCTCTTTTTTTATCGGGAACGAGGGTCGTCGAGGGTCGCCGAGCGGTAGAGGAAGAAGAGGATAAAAAAGAAGAGGAAGAAAAAAAAGAGAGGGGTCGACGGTCGCCTAGGGGTCGAGGGTCGAGAGGGGGTCTAGGGTCGCTGAGAGGGGAGAGGAAGACGGGAGAAATAAATAAGAAGAAGAAAAAAGAAGAAAAAGAAGAGGAGAAGAAGAAAGGAATAGTGGAGAAGAAGAGAAAATAGAATATATTCTATTTTCTCTTCTTCTCCACTATTCCTTTCTTCTTCTCCTCTTTTTTCTTCTTTTTTTCTTCGACACGTGGGGGGGGTCGAGAACGTCGGACATTCATGAGAGAGGCGAGGAAGAAGGGGAAGAAGAGGGAGAAGAAGAGGAGAGGAAGAAGAGGAAGTCTTCTCCTCTATTCTTTCTTTTCTTCTTTTTTTCTTCTTCTTCTTCCTCTTTATTTTATCGGGAACGAGGGTCGTCGAGAGGTCGAGGAGCGGTAGAGGAGAAACCCTAAATAGAAAGTATCGTCGGTGTGAGATACATGTACCGTCGGTGTCGGACACTACACCCACATCCCACAAGTGGCGCGGGCTTCGACGCCCACGTCACTTGTGGGACGTGGATGTAGTGTCCGACACCGAAGGCCACATGTATCTCACACCCACGATACTTGCTAGCTATTTAGGGTTTCCTCTACCGAAAAGAAGAGGAGAAATAAATAAGAAGAAGAAAAAAGAAGAAAAAGAAGAGGAGAAGAAGAAAGGAATAGTGGAGAAGAAGAGAAAATAGAATATATTCTATTTTCTCTTTTCTCCACTATTCCTTTCTTCTTCTCCTATTTTTTTCTTCTTTTCTTCTTCTTCTTCTTCTTCTTCTTCTTCTTCTTCTTCTTATTCTTCTTCTTATTAGCCAGAAGTAGAGAGAGTTTCCTAGTGTCAAAGTATTGAAGAAATCCATGCCTTCATCATTAGCCGGAAGTAACCAGGGCATGTTGGTACGAAGTTCTGCAAAGTTATTCTGGAATGGAGTCCCGGATAGAATAATCCGCTTTTTGGTACGAATTCAGCAAAGGCCTTCCAAATAGCGATATTCGGAAGGCTCTTGCTGAACTTTGTACCAAAAAGCGAATTATCCTATCTGGGACTCCGTTCCAGAACAACTTTGAAGAGCTTCGTACCATCATGCACATGTTACTTTCGCCTAATGATGAAGACATGGTTTTGTTGAATCCTTTGACACTAGGCAACCTCCCGACCCCTCGGCGATCCTCTCGAACATGAGAGGAAGAAGAGGGTCGTCTAGGGGTCGAGGGTTCTTCTCCTCTTATTTTTCTTCTTCTTCCTCTTTTTTTTATCGGGAACGAGGGTCGTCGAGGGACATAGATGTAGTGTCGTCGTTGTCGATATATACCCCCTCCCGATAGCTTACTATGATTAGGTAGCTAGTTCTACGTTTGGCACTAATATATCCATCTGTCATGTTTGAATAATAATTGCCATGTTGTAAATATTTGTAGAAACTATGGACACCGCCCTAGACGAAGCAACAAAAGAAGCGTTGTTGAGGGACATAATCGCAGAAGGAAGTGATGCCATCTCGTTGTTTCTCAACGAAACCGATGGTCTGGAAGGAGAGGGTGAACAAGCTGGCTACGGTGACCTAATGCCGGTGCAAGAAGAAGAACATGAGGACGGCTCCGGTGACCCAATGCCGGTGCAAGAAGGAGACCGTGATGACGGCTCCGGTGACCGAACCGAGTCCGGCCAGGTATATATATTAGTTAAGCCTATGCTGACTAGCTGATTGATGCATTCATTGTTTTGGTATGTACACATATTAATTAAGTCTTTGTTCTTTTTTCTAGCCCTCCGAATCGAGCACAACTTCGGTAAAGAGACGAGGCCCGAAGAAAAAGTTGAGCTCGGATGAAAAGTTTGAGATCATAGCAATCGCGCCCGACGGCCAACCTATTGAACCCCTCCGGACAAAGAGCGCATTTGTTGCTCAGTGCGGGGTTCTGGTTAGGGACAAGATCCCGATAAGCATCCAGCAATGGTTTAAGCCGGCTAACAGAAGACCCTGAGGTGTCTTATGTCAATGATATGCAGAAAAATGATCTTTGGACTGAGCTGAAGTCAAATTTCACCCTACCGCCTGAGGATAATCCAGAGAACCCAGTTAAAGAGAAATTAATCAAGTCTTTTGCTCTGAAGAGGATGGCAAAACTATTCAGGAGGTGGAAGAAAGAGCTGAATAAGTTTGTCGAAAATAATGAGACACCAGAATTCAAGGGCAGATATGAGAAGATCAGAGATCACTGGCCCGCATTTGTGGCCCACAAGACATCAGAAAAGAGTAAGAAGATGTCGGTGACAAACAAGCAAAATGCTGCGAAGAAGAAGCTTCACCATCGCACGGGGTCAGGTGGCTACCTCGTAGCCCGGCCTAAGTGGTCCAAGACTGAGAATGATCTGGTTCATAAAGGGATCAAACCAGAGACAATTAACTGGCCAGACCGTTGCCGGACTTGGTTCTTCGGGGCTGGTGGAACACTGGACCCTGTAACAGGGAAGTGCATTTGGACGAATGATCAAATGGACATACCAGTCAGTAAGCTTAAGCAGTATATCGAAGCAGCGCAGGAAGGGACGTTCTTTCCAGACAGAGAGAACGACGAGCTCACAATGGCCCTCGGGAATCCTGAGCACCCTGGACGGACACGAGGCACGCCAGGCTCCATTCCGTGGAAGGTTGGGTTTCCGGACGCAGGCGGTTACAAATCCCATGAGAGGAGGAAAAAAGTGCAGCAGACCCAAATACAGGCGCTGCAAGCAAGGGTAGACGCGATAGAGGAACGAGAAGCAAATCGCAGTAAACGTACTGCCGAAGCCTCCCCCGAAGCTACCCCGCCATCTCAGCGCAGAAGCAGCATGGCTTCCACCGAGCTGCTTCAGCTGGAGCATGCCTTGATGGCTCCTGCCAGCTATCCCGTGGATGCTATAACGGAGTCTCAAAACTGCCACCTTATGACGCAATGGATGAATTTGAAGGTCAAGGCGGCTGTTGGCTCTATTTATCCTACTGAACCCGGCGCAACTTTTCACTGCCGGCCGATTCCAGAAGGATATGCTAGGGTGATGGTGGATGAGATAACGGAGGGATTTGAGGACCTCCAGCTTGACCACCCTACCGGTGAAGGGGAGACTCGGCTGGGGTCTGCTCTGAAGACTCCATGCCTATGGCGGAAGGAGCTCATCAACCTTCCGAACTGGACGCCACCGCCTCCTCCTCCTCCTCCGGCGAGTCAGGGCACTCCGCCTCCACCACCTCCTCCTCCGGCGAGTGACGATCAGGGCCATCAGCCGGCTCCTTCTCCGGCGCGTGGCGGCACTCCGCCTCCTTCTCCGCCTGCGCCCGAGCAGCCAGCCTCCTCCTTCTCCGCCTCGTCAGCAAGGGCGGAAGAGACCTGCCGCCGCTCTAGCTGCTCCGGCGCATCGTAGTCCTTCTCCTCCACCGCTTAAGGAAGTAAAGAAGACAACCGCTCCGTCTGCTCGGTCGGGGTCTAGCAGTACAATCAGAGGCGGGACGACATACAGATTCGGTCCTTCTCTGAAGACTCCAGAGAAGTTACCATATGAGAGGACCCTGGAGGAGAAGGCCGAGATCGCACGAGAAGAAGTGAGGAACTTCTTTGAAGGGGTGAAAGCAAAGAAACATCCACCTCCGGAGGAGAAGGTAGATCGGGTGAAAGTGAAGCGCACTCTGGCTGCCCTGACAAAACCACCGAAGTCTGATCCGCTGAAAGGAAACTATGACCGCATTATTGGAAAGGAATTTGCCGAAGCGGAGCGGTCGGCAAGTACTGTCAGTGATCAAAGGCTGAAAGAACGACGAGCTGGGAAACAAATTGCCCAGCTCGGCGAACAAGCGAAGCAATCGTGCCCCCCGCTCAAGGTGCCTAGCCACAACGTCGATAATGATCCGAGGATGGTGCCCGGTTATAGCAATCTTGCAGATTACCTGCCCGACGAAGTACATTATGAACCCATGGAGGTGCAGATACAAAGATACGAGTACGGGAAGCCTCTCGTCAAAGATGAAAGATCTCTATCAACGATGATGCGAAGATTGCATGATTGGTACTTGAAAATCTGCAGAGACTCTGGGGGGAGGAGTACTTTGTATGCGAGAGTTAAACCGGAGCATGACCTCGTTGGAACTGATCTGTTGCCTGTTCCATTTGAGGAGTTCTATCAGTTTTTCAATCAATTGGCCCTCGATAAAACAACGGTCGCCTGCTACTGTCTGTAAGTAGTACTACTTATGTCATTAAGTTTCTCTATATAGCTTAGCTCTTTCATTGCATGTATTTATAATCATCCTCACTATATTATGCAGATTGAAGATCGCCGAATTGAAGAAAAGACAAGTCGGTGATATTGGGTTCATTAACACATATCTCATAGATGCAACTCAGTTTAAACTTCATGCCACAGCTACCGAGGCCAGCTTGCTACGATCATTCGTAATAAATCAAAACAAAGATATAATACTCTTTCCTTACAACTTGAGGTGAGTGTTACTGTCTTGTGCGTATTCGGTTTCCCTTATATATTAGTCAAGGTTATAGTAATGTAATTGAAGAGTTATGCATGTGTGTGCAGTTACCACTATATTCTCCTAGAGATTAAGCTTGAGCAGGGAGTAGTAACCGTCTTGGACTCTAAACGAAAAGATCCCAAGGAGTATGCGGACATGACTGAAATCCTCAAGAAGTAAGTTAAATCGATCATTATCCACCATATCAGCAACTTTGTTCATTTCCTGATATCAAGTAATTGTTTTCTTTGTCCGGCAGGGTTTGGAGAAAATTCACCAAAACAGTTCCGGGACTGCCGAAGGAGCTGGAATTTAGACACCCGAAAGTAAGTACTATAGTAGCATGTTCCGCGCATCTCCTAGTGATTCAAGCGCTAGTTTCATCAATACCATTTAGCATTCTTGCTTATCAGTTTGATTGACCTCTATTTCTTGTAAAGTGGTTGTGGCAGGAACAAGGGAATGATTTCTGTGGATACTACATCTGCGAGTCCATCCGCCACACGACCTGTGAGCGGGGCGGGTACTCTAACGAACAATATGAAGTACGTAAATAACAACATTCACAATTTTATTTTATTACCATCATTTGTGTTGAGTTTCATTCATTTATATATATATATATGTATTGACCCCCTTCTTCAAATTAGATGTTTCGGAAGCGGGATGAACTCCTAGCACCAGCTCGCATGCGAGCAATTCAAGAGGAATTGGCGACATTCTTTCTTGACCACGTGATCCCTGAAGATGGAGAATTCTATGTGGACCCTGAGTCCGTATGATTATATTTGTAAGAGATAATTATTGTATATATGTAGCCGGTAGTGTCAGATAGATATACGAGAACTTGTTGTTCGACCAATCTCTCCGAGAAGGAGAGGTGGTCGATATCACTTCTCTCTGTATATATGCATATATGTTCATGACGATCTTCTGTTTCCTTCGTTTGCTTACTAGCTAGCTAGTGTGTCTAGTCCTCTCTATATACGTATGTATAGTACATAGCGTCGACCAAGCACGGACATAACAGAGGACACTTCTCTCTATTAATTATAACTAGCTAACACAATATATGAAACACCTAAATTAACCCCCCAAAACCCCCAACCCCCCCCCCCTTTCAAAAAAAAACAAAAACCCCAGCCACAGAAGTGCTGACGCGTGGATGCCTATTGGTCCCGGTTGGTGCCACCAACCGGGACCAAAGGGTCACCACGTGGGCAGTGCGCAGAGCCCAGTCAGGAGATCCTTTGGTCCCGGTTGGTGGCACCAACCGGGACCAAAGGGTCTCCTGACTGGGCTCTGCGCACTGCCCACGTGGAGGGCCTTTAGTCCCGGTTCTGGATTGAACCAGGACTAAAGGGGTGAGGTATTAGTACCGACACTTTAGTCCCGGTTCCGGAACCGGGGCTAAAGGCCCTTACAAATCGGGACTATAGGCCCTTTTTCTACCAGTGTCACCAACCATCAACAATTGATGTTCCTTCTTGATTTCTACTTTTGTGGTGTCAAACATCGCGAATATCTCAAGGATCATCATATATGTCCCTGATATATTATAGTTCATCACGAAGCTCTAGCAGCTTGGTGGTAATGACTTCGGAGAACTATCACTATTTCATCTGGAAGATCAACTCCCACTTGATTCAAGCAATTGTTGTACTCAGACAATCTGAGCACAAGCTCAACAATTGAGCTTTTCTCCCTTAGTTTGCAGGCTAAGAAAATCGTCGGAGGTCTTATACCTCTTGACGTGGGCACGAGCCTGAAACCCCAATTTCAGCCCTCGAAACATCTCATATGTTTCGCGACGTTTCAAAACGTCTTCGGTGCCTCAACTCTAAACCGTTTAACTGAACTATCACGTAGTTATCAAAATTTGTATGTCAGATGTTCCCAACATCTATAGACGACGTTCGAGGTTCAGCACGCTGAGCGGTGCATTAAGGACATAAGCCTTCTATGAAGCAATGAGGACAATCCTCAGTTTACGGACCTAGTCCGCATAATTGCTACTATCATCTTTCAACTAAATTTTCTCTAGGAACATATCCAAACAGTAGAACTGAAGCGCGAGCTACGACATAATTTGCGAAGACCTTTTGACTATGTTCAGGATAATTAAGTTCATCTTATGAACTCCCACTCAGATAGACATCCCTCCAGTCATCTAAGTGATTACATGATCCGAGTCAACTAGGCCGAGTCCGATCATCACGTGAGACGGACTAGTCAACATCAGTGAACATCTTCATGTTGATCGTATCTACCATACGACTCATGCTCGACCTTTCGGTCTCTTGTGTTCCGAGGCCATGTCTGTACATGCTAGGCTCGTCAAGTTAACCTAAGTGTTTCGCATGTGTTCCGAGGCCATGTCTGTACATGCTAGGCTCGTCAACACCCGTTGTATTCGAACGTAAGAATCTATACACCCGATCATCACGTGGTGCTTCAAAACGAAGAACTTTCACAACGGCGCACAGTTAGGGGGAACACTTTCTTGAAATTTTAATGAGGGATCATCTTATTTACTACCGTCGTTCTAAGCAAATAAGATGTATAAACATGATAAACATCACATGCAATCAAATAGTGACATGATATAGCCAATATCATATTGCTCCTTTTGATCTCCATCTTCGGGGCTCCATGATCATCATCGTCACCGGCATGACACCATGATCTCCATCATCATGATCTCCATCATCGTGTCTTCATGAAGTTGTCTCGCCAACTATTACTTCTACTTCTACAGCTAACGGTTAGCAATAAAGTAAAGTAATTACATGACGTTTATGTTGACACGCAGGTCATAAATAAATAAAGACAACTCCTATGGCTCCTGCCGGTTGTCATACTCATCGACATGCAAGCCTTGATTCCTATTACAAGAACATGATCAATCTCATACATCACATATATCATTCATCACATTCTTCTTGGCCATATCACATCACATAGCATACCCTGCAAAAACAAGTTAGACGTCCTCTAATTGTTGTTTGCATGTTTTACGTGGCTGCTATGGGTTTCTAGCAAGAACGTTTCTTACCTACGCAAAAACCACAACGTGATATGCCAATTGCTATTTACCCTTCATAAGGACCCTTTTCATCGAATCCGATCCGACTAAAGTGGGAGAGACAAACACCCGCTAGCCACCTTATGCAACTAGTGCATGTCAGTCGGTGGTACCAGTCTCACGTAAGAGTACGTGTAAGGTCGATCCGGGCCGCTTCATCCCACAATACCGCCGAATCAAGATTGGACTAGTAACGGTAAGCATATTGAACAAAATCAACGCCCACAACTACTTTGTGTTCTACTCGTGCATAGAAACTACGCATAGACCTAGCTCATGATGCCACTGTTGGGTAACGTAGCAATAATTCAAAATTTTCCTACGTATCACCAAGATCAATCTATGGAGTAATCTAGCAACGAGGGAGGAGTGGATCTACATACCCTTGTAGATCGCGCGCGGAAGCGTTCAAGAGAACGGGGTTGATGGAGTCGTACTCGTCATGATCCAAATCACCGATGATCCTAGCGCCGAACGGACGGCACCTCCGCGTTCAACACACGTACGGAGCAGCGACGTCTCCTCCTTCTTGATCCAGCAAGGGGGAAGGAGAGGTGGATGGAGATCCAGCAGCACGACGGCGTGGTGGTGGAAGTAGCGGGATTCCAACAGGGCTTCCCCAAGCGCTGCGGGAGGAGGGAGATGTGTCATGGGAGGGAGAGGGAGGCGCCAGGGCTTAGGTGTTGCTGCCCTCCCTTCCCCCCACTCTATATAGGGCCAAGGGAGAGGGGGGGCGCAGCCTTGGCCCTTCCTCCAAGGAAGGGTGCGGCCAGGGAGGAGTCCATCCTCCCCAAGGCACCTAGGAGGTGCCTTCACCTTTTAGGACTCTTCCTTTCCTTATCTCTTGGTGCATGGGCCTCTTGGGCTGGTGCCCTTGGCCCATATAGGCCAAGGCGCACACCCCTAGAGCCCATGTGGCCCCCCCCCCCCCCGGGCAGGGGGGCCCCCTTGGTGGACCCCCGGACCCCTTTCGGCACTCCCGGTACAATACCGATAATGCGCGAAATTTTTTCGGCGACCAAAACAAGACTTCCCATATATAAATCTTTACCTCTGGACCATTCCAGAACTCCTCGTGACGTCCGGGATCTCATCCGGGACTCCGAACAACTTTCGGGTTACCGCATATTAATATCTCTATAACCCTAGCGTCACCGAACCTTAAGTGTGTAGACCCTACGGGTTCGGGAGACATGCAGACATGACCGAGATGAATCTCTGGTCAATAACCAACAGCGGGATCTGGATACCCATGTTGGCTCCCACATGTTCCACGACGATCTCATCGGATGAACCACGATGTCAAGGACTTAATCAATCCCGTATACAATTCCCTTTGTCTATCGGTACGATACTTGCCCGAGATTCGATCGTCGGTATCCCGATACCTTGTTCAATCTCGTTACCGGCAAGTCTCTTTACTCGTTCCGTAACACATCATCCCGTGATCAACTCCTTGATCACATTGTGCACATTATGATGATGTCCTACCGAGTGGGCCCAGAGATACCTCTCCGTTTACACGGAGTGACAAATCCCAGTCTCAATTCGTGCCAACCCAACAGACACTTTCGGAGATACCTGTAGTTTGCCTTTATAGCCACCCAGTTACGTTGTGACGTTTGGCACACCCAAAGCACTCCTATGGTATCCGGGAGTTGCACAATCTCATGGTCTAAGGAAATGATACTTGACATTAGAAAAGCTTTAGCATATGAACTACATGATCTTGTGCTAGGCTTAGGATTGGGTCTTTGTCCATCACATCATTCTCCTAATGATGTGATCCCGTTATCAATGACATCCAATGTCCATGGTCAGGAAACCGTAACCATCTATTGATCAACGAGCTAGTCAACTAGAGGCTTACTAGGGACATGGTGTTGTCTATGTATCCACACATGTATCTGAGTTTCCTATCAATACAACTCTATCATGGATAATAAACGATTATCATGAACAAGGAAATATAATAATAACTAATTTATTATTGCCTCTAGGGCATATTTCCAACAAAAGGTTGCTTAAAAAAGAGAGGGGGAAATAGCCCACGACCTGGGAGGCGCTGTTGGCGGCTTACTACAGGAAGCTCACGCTAAAAGGAGAGGAGGGTCAAACCGGATATATGTTTGACTTCCATACACATGCATGAAATAAAAATCAATCAGGTGTTATCCCTCCTATATATTTTATCAGTACATTTTAATTTCTCTGAGCACCATTATACTGCCCTATTGGTGTTTTTATATACATGTAAAATTTTATCATATTGCGGGTATAGAGCACGCACTAGCAACGTTCTGCACCAGCGTTCGTCTATGCCTTGCTATTCGATGGACATGTGTACGAGCCGCCGCCCCCGCGGTCCAGTCCACATCGACTCACCGGGACCGCGCCTGCAATTGACTCGCCTGTCTGCGCGGCTTACCGCGCCTGCGATTGACTCGCTCGTCCATACCGGTTTACAACGCCGCGGCCGACTCGGTCGTCATTAATTTCAGCTTCACCATAGTGATCATCAACTCCACGGTGAATAACCCCTGGCATGATATATCAGGTGAAATCCATCCAATATATTTTATATTACATATTGCCTTCTTTAAAAGAGCAATTACTCCGGCCTGCAAAGTTGTCTAATGCAGGACCCTAAACCGCCGTATTGGTGCAAATTTAGATTTTTTTTTCAAAACTATGATATATTATATAGCATTTTCGAGAACTATAGCACATAATGCAAAAAAAACCAAAACTAGTAGCCCGTCGGCCAGGTGTTGGCCGAAGTGGCACTTTTTGGTCGCCGCTTGGCCGAAATGGGCTTTTTGGCCCGCGGTTGACCGAAGATACGCCTAGCTGGGCCGAAAACCGGGTGTCGGTTGAAGTATGGCCGAAAATAGTAGCTTCGGCCTAGGGCCGACCGAAGTGGGCCTTTTCGGCCAGGCAGCGGTCGAAGTACTTTTCGGCCACACATCGACCGAAAAGTGCCGGATAAGGCACCGCGCGGCATCTCCTTCCTCTCGCCTGTTCGCCTCTGTTCTTCTTTCTCTCTCCCGTTTCTTCTCTGTACCTCACCACCCCTAGCTGATCTCGTCCGTTTGGCACCCATTTTCACGTCTAAGCCACTGAATCAGTAGATAGTACCAATCTCAAACGGCCTACGGTGTTTTTTTTGCTATGGGATAGTTTTCTGTGCGTTTGGGAAGGAGTACCCATGGTGGGGAGGAGGAGCCATGGTGGGGAGGAGGAGATGCAGTTGGGCAGGAGGTGTTGATGAGGAGGAGCAGGAGTTGTGGGGGAGCAGCAGCTGTGGAGGAGGAGGTGCGGCTTGGGGGTGACTGGAGTTGAACCTCCGGTCGTCGAGGGGGCGGCGGTGGTGTTGTCGTTGTTCGGTGGTGCAAGCACCTTCGCTAAGGTATAATCATCTCCTCACAAATTTTCTCTGAGTTGCATAGTTTAGTTAGCGTAGATAAATTATATTGTGAATCGTAGTGTTAATTTGTATGTGGTGGCATTTTAGCGGAGTAATAATTGTGTTAGTGTAGCGGAATAATAATGATTGTGTTAGTTTAGCGAATAATAAAAATTGTGTTAGTGTTAATTTGTATGTGGTGGCATTTTAGCGGATTTTAGTTAGTGTAGCGGATAATATTAGTGTTCGTTGTGATTAATGAGAAGATGGCAATGTCTGACAGGTGAAAATGTCCGAATCAGTAAATCTGAATGTTTACTATGGTGATGGTAATGTTCGATATAATGAGTTGGGGGTTGATCTTAGCGAGTTTAAAAATGTCGTCATGACACTAGCAGACCCGGACAGACTGGACATTAGACAATTGAAGTACTGGTTGACAACTAGTTTCGGGCTGGATCCGGAAGTATGTTCCGTCAGTATTCATGCATTGTGGACCAAATCTTGTAAAAATGTCAAGTGGTAGTTGATGCCGGTAGATAGGAGCCAGCATTGGTTGTCCTTGTTAAGACGGTGCCGAGACCGAAGAATCCACCCATATGCACTTGTGCAACTTGTGCCGAACGAGGAGAATATCGTACAACTCCACAGGGGGTATGAACCCAGCCAAGGCAGTGAAGTGCCTAACGAGATTGTTTTATCCGGGTCACAGCCACAAGATGTGGATGCTAGCCAACCCGAGAAAGAGTCAGACTACGTGCCACACAATGTTTGTGGTCCTGATAGTGGGCATAGTAGCCAGTCGATAATTTTAGCTGGTTCTGGTATTTCTGATGGGGATGAGGAAGGGGAGGAAATGCGGAGGGTGAGGACGAGGATGGATTGGTGGAGGAACTAGATTCTGAAAATTCTGAGGATGAAGTGGAGGTACCGATTCCTTCTGCATGGGAGCAGGACATATCCACCGGCCTTACGGTCAACGATGGCTATGAGACTCCATGGCAGTATAATCTGAACCAAGTACAGATAGGGGCTATGTTTGATAGAAAGAAAAAATTGAAGTATGCGATGATAAAGTGGGCTATGTCTACGCAGAGGGTTTTCCGGACACACATATCAAGTCCAACAAACTATACCGTGAAATGTGTTGTAACAGGTTGTCCTGGGAAGGTGCACGGGCACGTGCCGAAGTATGACATCCACTGGGTTGTCACCATTGTCGTCCCACATAATTGTGTGAGGAAGAACCTGCTGGTGAAGCATCCGAACCTGACTTCAAGTCTCATTGCGCAACTCATGTATACTGAGATAGTAGAGAAGAAAGATATGGAAGCAAAACACATCCAGACAGCACTGAAGGTCAGATGGAATTATGTCATTCCTTATGGGAAGGCTTGGAGGGCTAAGTAGAAGGCTATGGAGGAAAGGTTTGGGACGTTCTTCGACTCATATGATAATGTTGTCCGTCTCTTGGACATACTAAAGGAGAGGAATCCCGACACTTATGTGAACGTACAACACATGAGGTTGCTGAGTATACCAGATTTCAAGGTGTTGAAACGAGTGTTCTTCTCTTTTTCTATGTGCATCGAAGCTTTCCGGCATTGTCCTCCTGTTATGTTTGTGGATGGTACATTCCTGACCAGTCAGTATAGAGGGCAAATCCTAACTGCTATTGGTGTGGATGGGAACAATCAAATCATCCCACTTGCCATGGCATTTGTGGAGGGTGAGAACTTTCTCAGCTGGGTATGGTTCTTCCGCCAAGTGAAAATTGCCATCGTGAAGGACTGACCAAACGTGTGTGTCATTCATGACAGACATGCTGGTATATTGAAGGCCGTGAAGACACTTCGTAATCCAACAGATGACGAACCAAGACCTTGGAGGGACTTGCAGAGCCGGTGGTGCATGCGCCATCTTGGGGCTAATTTTTTCTCACAGTTCAAGAACAATTGGTTGATGAACTTGTTCAAAAAATTATGCAAGAAGAGCCAGCAGCGCAAATACGAATTTATTTGGTCAAAACTAGATGAGTTTACTAAGAAGCAAGTCCGTGCGAGGAAGAAAATGGAAGAAGATCAGGTTAAATTAGCAGCACTCATCGCGGAGCTAGAGGAGCCAGTAGGTCTTTGTGACTTGCGAGCAATTGACCCTCCTAGTACTAAGAGAAAGAAGGGAAGGGCAATAAAGAATTTTTCTGAGTGGATAGAGAAAGAGCCTCCAATGAATTGGTCTTTGCTGCATGACACACATGGAGCTAGGTATGGCCACATGACAACCAATCTTGCAGAGGTGTATAACTTTGTGCTGAGAGGGAATAGAGCATTGCCACTCACAGCTATTGTGGAGGCTGTATTCCATGGCACTTTGAGATATTTCAGAGAAAGGCACAAGTTAGCAAAAGAAGCATATTGAAGATAATCAGAACACACCTTATTGTAGCCGTGTCATGGAATACATGGCAAAGAAGATAGAGAAAGCAAAGAAGCACACTGTCAGACTCATAGGGAATCAAGAAAGGAGGTATGAGGTTCAGCTTCCTACCGATGTTTTGGTACTGGAAATGAGGTGCGGACACACGAGGTGAAAATTGGAACGGAATTTTATCCAACGTGTGAGTGTACATGCAACAAACCGAAGTTGTTGCACCTACCTTGCTCTCATGTGTTGGCTGCCTGTGGCAAGATTGAGTTGGATGCTATATCCTTCGTGTCCCCATACAATTTAAAAGAGGCAGTGCTCAACACCTGGACAGGCGAGATGACAGAGTTTAGAGTCGTCGGCAATTTCAACAAGGTAAACGACGGTGAGAGAGTATACATCCCGCATCCAGACCTTCGGCGAACAAGTAGGGGCAGACGAAAGGCCCGTCGCATCCGAAACGATATGGACCAGTCTGAAGTTGGTGGAGCAACCAGACAATGTTTATTATGCGCGGCTTATGGGCATAGGATGGAATATTGTCCCAACCTGAATAAAGATGGTGCTTCCGCATCGACGAGTGCTTCCACATCGACGGCTGCGACAACAGGAGCAAGAGGCGGATGTGGTCGTGGCAGTCGAGGCCGAAGGGGCGGACAAGGAAGAAATAACTCACAAGCTATATAATGTGTCGTAGTGGGTTTTAATATGTAATATGTCAGGACTATGTTTTAATATGTAATATGTCAGGACTATGTTTTAATTTGTAATATGTCAGGACTATGTTTTAGTTTGTAATATGTCAGGACTATGTTTTAATATGTAATATGTCAGGACTATGTTTTAATTCGTAATATGTCAGGACTATGTTATAATTTGTAATATGCCGTACTATGTTTTATTTGCACCTGATATTTTTTGTTTGAATTGCAGATATGTCTTCGTATCTGTTGCTTAATGGTAACATCGATAGAAAGCACCGGGGCGCCCTTACGGAAGCGGGCAACAACTTAGACGTGTTGGTCACTCGTACCCCAAAGACTAACTGGCTAATACACGATTCATGGGTTGATAGGTATGTGTGCATATAACGGAGTCCATATAATGACTTACTATGTTTGACATACCTTTCATAACCGCTAACAATCTCTTTATTTTGTAGGTTAAGTTGGGCTGAACTTCTACCCTTGGCACGGCTGGTTGAGGGTACATTGGATGAGTGGATTGATGGTCCGGACTTAGATGAGGCAGGTGAACCATTGCAGTTACACAAGAGGCAAGTGAAACGTTTCTCTTACGACAAGTCACTCCTTACCTGCTTAGTAGATAGATGGAGACCAGAGACACATACGTTTCACTTTCCCTGGGGAGAGATGGCGCCTAGTTTACAGGATGTGTCTTACTTGTTGGGATTACCCCTGGCCGGTGCTGCCATAGGTCCCTTAGAGGCAGAACCTGGGTGGCAAGCAGTGATGCAGACCCGTTTTTTGGCTGCGGTCCCGACTGCTAGGGCCATAGACAACGATCCTGATGGACCTCTTTTTAGATGGTTGAGCCAGTTTCAGGTAACCATCACGGCCACTTAAACAAATGTTGTTTGTTAGTTGTCCGATGTTCATACAATTATTACGTTTCTATGTAGATTGTCTCGTTAGGACATCCCGACGTTCAGTTGTCGCAGGCACAGATTGACCGGTCCCTAGAGGCATATATTCTTTGGCTGTTCGGCAAGACGATGATTATGGAGAACCACGTGACCACTGTCGATGCACGACTCATCGGTATTGCACGAGAGATAGCTGACGCACGTTGCCCTGCGGATATTCTACAGAGGAGTTTTGGTTCTGCTGTGTTAGCGGCTATGTACAGAGGCCTGTGCAAAGCTTGCTTGTTGAAGTCTAGAAAATCTAGTCTTGTTGGATGTCCATTATTTTTGCAGCTCTGGTCATACAAGAGATTCCCTATTAGACGACCATATGTCTACGTTGATAAACCTTTTGGTTTGGAGGACTCAGCTGGGACTTATGTGCCTGCTATCGGCGACTTACCTACTATGGGATCTGTTTGGACATGGCGAGAGGTACTTTTATATTAAGTAACAATTAATTCAATTATTTCTTGCCATTCAATAGTATTACTAATGCTTATTTGTTGTCATGCACAGAGACAGTTTGCGCATACTCAGGTTAGGGGATGCTACCCGTCCTTCATGGCGCAGTTTGATAGTTTGCACGAGGATCAAGTTATTTGGGAGCCATACTCGCCTCAGGCTATATCATCGAGGTACCCAGTTGGGATTTCTGGATTGTGCACTAGAGATCGGCACTTTTGGATGACCAAGGCCAAGTTGGTGTTCGATGTGACGGTTGAGGAGATTTCTCTTCATAGGGTGATGAGACAATTCGGTCTATATCAAGAGCCTGAGATTCCAGATATTCCACACTTGCCAGAACACGTGCACAAGTAAGTACTAATACTATTTTAGTTGTCAGCTTTGCATTCATAATATACCTAATCATGTATCACGCATGTCAATCTCAGGGACAGTCGCCTAGGAGGAAACAAGTCCATGGCTTATTGGCTTCAAAGCATTACCCCTTACGTTGACGAATGGACTACCGCTGCGACAAATATCTGGGGTGAGGTTCGGCCCTTTAACTGGGAAATGTTCGGGTTGTATCTGCAGCATTACCGACATACAACGAGGATCTACTTGGTTCCATCAGCTGCTCCTGATCAGATCGAAGCCCCTCTCACCAGCGATATGTACCCAACTGCCTCTGTTGTGGGAACTAGACACCACGCGGTAAATGCCTTGGTTCTCATATATTAAGTCTTTTGTTAATCTGGACATATTCGCTTGGTTGTCTATTCATGGTGTCTATCATACAACGAGGATATAATTGGTTAACTCTTTGTGTACAGGGTGACTTGACAGTACAGGCGTGAGAGGAGGTTTCCGCTTTAATGCGGCGCTTTCAGAGGGGAGAAACTATCCCACCGCGAGAGGGCGTCTCATGGTTGAGGCATCTTGATGACACGCTACGCGGGATTTACGCAGCTGTTACGTGTAGACGGACTTCGGATGTTACACTTCCTCCTCCAGCACATCGTCCGCCACGTCCCTCTGTACAGCATTCAGAACCACGACCCTCTGTGCACCGTTCAGAACCACGACCCTCTATGCACCGTGCAGAACCTCATCCTTCATAGCCAGGGAGCTCTTCCTGGCATGAGCCACCTCCATCACAGCCAGGGAGCTCTTCCGGGCATGAGCCACCTCCTTCACAGCCAGGGAGCTCTTCCTGGCATGAGCCACCTCCTTCACAGCTAGGTAGCGCTTACTGGCGTCAGCAGATGAATCTAGGTAACACTACTCACTACATTCTTTTGAACAGTATAGTAATCGTTCTTGCATTCTCAGCAGTCACCGATGCTTACTGGTGGTGCTTCGTTCATGCATTTGTATCAATTTTACATGTTTTACTTTACCGCAGGCGGCAACCAGTCGCAACCGTTCATGCATTCAGAGCAGTCACCGATCCTTAGTGGTGGTGCTTCGTACTTTGAGGGCGATCGCGAGGATGATGACCAATCTACAAACATTTATGGCTTCTCGCAGACAGTGTTTCACACTCCACCACCACCACCGACGCAGGAGACACAGACCATGACAGACGAGGTTAACTATGGTTGTGGTTATCGCGAGCCTCGTCCACCGCCTCAGTGCTTATCGCCTTCCGGTCCTCGCCCGAGGAAGACCCAGACTCGTCATCGTCCCCCGCAGTGATATGCTTATCTATCTATGTATGACTCATTATCTATGTTAGTTTCAGACTATTCGCAGCTGTGTGTCAGTATTTATGTATGAGACATGCTTCATGTATGTGTTACTATCGCACTTGCTTCTATGTGATCAGGAGACATATATTGTTTTATGTATGCGAGAGACATATTACTATTATTTCGCATTCTTATTCCAGTTACATTTCCAAATAGAATACAACCGATAATTAAGATACAAGTACATCTGAATTAAACGGTGCGGCTGAACTTGTGCAATACATCTTACATACTACAAAATGAAATTCAGATAGAACATAATGCCCTACAATAATACAATACAAACTAATAATGCAAATACATATGAATGAAACGGTACAACGGGAATACATCTTACATACTACATGAAGTCATCATCGTCATCCTCCATTGATGCAGCCCTCTTGCCCTTCGACGATGCAGTCCTCTTGCCCTTCGTCGATGCAGAACTCTTGCCCTTGGTCGATGCAGAACTCTTGCCCTTCGAGGATGCAGAACTCTTGCCTTTGGACGATGCAGAACTCTTGCCCATCGACGATGTAGAAACCGGAAGCGGCGGCATGAAGATATCATCGTCGTCCTCGCTCTCCTTAGTCCATAAAAATGGATGCTTTTCTGCAGTCCTTCTGAAAGTTTCACTCTTCGGCTCCACCACCTTCTTCCACCTTTCATGAAACCTAAGAAGTTCTTTACGTACCTCCTCATAGGTCCTTTCAGGCCACCCAGACCTACGTAATTCGTGAGCCAACTCATTCATTATGGTGTCACTACCGGTGAGTTCGTCCCATGGAACTATCCTATTGTCCATCCTGAAATCAGTAGCTAGACTCAGCAGAGTGCTGCTCATCTCAGGGTGAAAACTACGATCGAATGGATAATGGGACATCTCGACTACACTACACTGGAATGCTTATCCACCTCCACCGGAAGGGGGTTTTATAGATACAGAGAAGAAAATGGCGGGAAAGAATAACTGCGGTATGGCGGGAAAGGGTTGGCGGGAAGGGGTTGGCGGGAAACGGGTGGCGGGAACATATGGCGGGAAGGGGTTGGCGGGAAACGGGTGGCGGGAACATATGGCGGGAAACGGGTGGCGGGAACATATGGCGGGAAGGGGTTGGCGGGAAACGGGTGGCGAGAAAATACATTTCAGCCTAATGTATGAGCCATGCA
This sequence comes from Triticum urartu, assembly GCF_003073215.2. Lineage (NCBI taxonomy): Eukaryota > Viridiplantae > Streptophyta > Magnoliopsida > Poales > Poaceae > Triticum > Triticum urartu. Next base: position 64,813 of record NW_024113967.1, read on the forward strand.
ACTTCGGCCTACACGAGACCAAAAAGTACTTCTCGGCCTAGGCTTGACCAAAAAGTCTATTTCGGCCTACACTTGACCGAAAAGTGCCTTTTAGGCCAGGACCCCACCACTTCGGCCAGGTGAGGGCCGAAAACTCTACTTCGGCCTAACTGTGGCCGAAAAGTCCTATTTCGGCCAAGAGATGGCCGACGGGCTACTACTTTTGATTGTTATGAAAATCATGCTATAGTTTCCGAAAATGCTATAAAATATATCATAGTTTTGAAAAAAAAATCGCAAATTTAAAGGCCGTCAGAAAATTTCCGGCTTAAAAAGAAGGATTCCGGTTTAATATCCGTTTTAAGGGAAAGTTATCTCCCACAAAGCTTTGAAGCTTTCGGTAGCCGGTTCAAAATACCTGTTCAAGAAGAATTTGTCTCTTGCAAAAAGTTAAAGGTTGCCGAAGAGGACCTACTGCCCTGACGCACGGTTCAAACATGGGTATCCTGCCTTATGGGCTCATCTTCATATGATCACTTGGGGGCTTCCTGTTCAAACATAGGTGTGTTCACCAAAGAGAACATAGCGTTACTACCCTCTTGATGCAGCTATCAAGCCAATATTATCATAAGGGGCCAAAGAGAGTTTGTTGCACAGCACAACTCAAACATAGGCACCCGGTGAGCATAGCTCAAAAATATAGCACATGGGGGCTTCAGCTGACAAAGCAGAGTCCTGTCCATTAATCCGGCTATCATGCCACAATACAGCTTGGGAGCTTCACACCCAAGGTGCCAAAGAGAGTATTGTTGCTAAAAGCACAACTCAAACATAGGCACCTATTGAGCACAACTCACAAAGTTACTTGGGGGCTCTTTGTGTAAAGTAACAAAGAGTTTGAAAGGACCCTTGTAACTGGGTATCGACCCATGGCTTGGAAGCCTGGTGTATTCACCTCATACCCCGGGTTAACCTGCCTTCATCAAGTAAGCCACTCCTATCCAGGTAATCCTGGCATGACCCGTTGAATGTTTGATAAGTTACTCTTATACAGACCCTGAACTTGTCAAAGTTAACACGACGATTGGTTAGTTGGAGGCCCATCTTAAAAGGCTTTGTCAAATGGCTTAACTCAGCGACCTGGCAGCCCACAAAAAGCATCGAGTTTGGGCCTGGTAGCCCTTGAAAAGCCTCGACTACAAGTTTTTTCATTTGCTTTTTGTCAAAGTTTCTTCTCCTTTGATAAGGTTTTAAGGTAAACCTGCGTCCATTGACCAGGCCAGACTCTAAGTCATTTCATCAGTCCGGTGTTTCTTAACCCGGCACAAGCTTTCAACTATCAGTTGTTAGTACAAACTCAATTGTAAACCGGAGTTCTCTTAGCCCGGTCTGGCGTTGATTATAAGTTGCCAGGATGATTATTCGGTGTTTATTACAACCCGACACGGTTTTATTACAAACCGGCAAAATATGACGGGAGTTATCATACTCAAGATTTGGGTTATCACCCTTACTAAAAAAAAGTTGGTAAACCAATGATGTGATTCAATGTCACAGGTATGATCTATTTCATATTTGATTATTCTTAAGTGTAGCCTTGGTTATAATCCCGGGTTATAAGTTGGGCATTATGACCCGTCAGGCGGTAAACCGCCAGTACACTTTAAACTTGTTGTATGCAGAAACAGGTTGAATAAAGCATAATTACAAATCACCAGTGTTTATTGACCCGGCCTGGCTTTGGACTATAAGTCGCCAGTATATATTTGGATTGTGCCATTGGAATTATGCGCTTATAAATCATCGGGTATATTATTCAAATAGCCAACATGGCTGGATTTTTATGGTTATCAATAACCAGAATTATGATTAAGGTTTTCAAAGTCGCTTTAGCGCAATGGCTATCATATTATCAATAGATATGATTTATTCTACAATTGAAGGAATACTCCCGAGTTGCTGCAGGCTTACGAACCGGCACTTGGGGGCTACATTATTTCAGTTGAAATTACATCAAATACACAAGTCTCATGTCGCTGCAAGCATGCACCATGACACTTGGGGGGCTAATGCAAAGTCATTTTTTGCTCACCTTATTGAAGACCCGACTCATCACATTGTAATGAGCCGGCCCTTGGGGGCTACCAATTGCCTCTGTCAACAATTTAAGGTACAAAGCTTTTTATCCATTACATTGAAGGGTCCACTGCTCAGTTGGTAAAGCACAAAGCTCTTAACCTTATGGACGTGAATTC